>NW_008629158.1:48759-49617 GCF_000691845.1 Merops nubicus
CACCCCTGAGCTGATGCCGATGCAAAGGAGAAAGGCATCTGCGTACTTGGGTGCACACTGAGCTGCCCCCATGGCAGCAGCACCTCTGCCCCTTGCTCTCTGTGTGCATCCCTGGTGTTGCAGCATGGGGCACAGTGGCCTCCCAAAAGCACTTCTGGGATTCCAGTGGAGTGGGAGAAGTTAATTTGTTCTGTATTTATTGTCTAAGTTTAGATAGCTAGTATACTACTCTGCCAAGTGTTGAAGGAAAAATTCCTTGTTCCATCTTCTATGTTTCTTGGAGTAGCCTGTGCTGAACTGAACGTCCTTGGCCAGCCAGCACCAAGCAAGGTTTCACGTTGGCACTGAAGTTGCTGATTTGCTGGTGGCTTCAAGACTTGGGAATGCATATGGGCGTCCAATCCTGTCCATATATTTTCACACAGATATCAAGAAGTTTTGCTTACTTCATCTCCAGTATTTAGTTGGAAAATGCTAGGAAATATTCTTTAAAAAAACCCAAAATAATGGAAGTTGAATAGATTACAGTTGTTTTCATGCTGTTGCTGCTGGCTGGCTTTTTCCTATCCAGACTTCACTGGAAAATGTTGGAAGATTCCTGCAAAAGGCTCAGGCACCCAAACAAATTTACACATTTAATTGCTGCAGTGATGGGGACCTGTCAAGTTTTATTCTGGCTGCCTTCTTTGTAATCGCTGAGATCTGGAAGTGGGAGCTGGAAATCCCTTAGGAATCTGGTTTCTTTAAGTACTTTGACCATTTGGATTGGTTGTGGAGGCTCCTGGGACAGCAAAATTTATGTAAGACATTTTGCGGTGTTAGCTTTTTTTATTTTATTTTAGGAAATGTTGAGGCTGG
>NW_008629158.1:49645-78368 GCF_000691845.1 Merops nubicus
GGTGAAAGGGACAGTTCTCTGATGTTTAATAACTGCTGCTGCTTTTTCCTGAGGTGCCTTGGTTGCTTTACAAGGGGAAGCAGAATAGTATCTGCTTTCTGTCTGCTAGGACAGCGGCCATTTTATTCACAGAATTGTCTGAATAAAGACAAATTACTGAATCTTGCAGAAATCTTAATGGTGAGACAAAGCCCTCTCACTAACTGAAAATGGCCTTTTGAAGCTCTCTATATAAATATTTACAGTGTGCTCTCTCTCTCTTTATGTATGTGTGTATGTATGTACAAAAACAAACAAAAAGCTCCCAGACAAACACTGCACAAAGAACAGAAATCTTCCAGGCTTTCACCATTTTCATGAAAAGCAAGAGGAAAGTAATATGTTAAAAGGTTCACACTTTTTTTTTTTCAGTTGTCTAGACAGTGCTATACTGAAATAACAGTGTCTAGCTGGAAACGGAATTTACGTAGGACTGCAGATCCCATGCAGACAGCAAGGAAGAATTGTTGAAAAGCTTTGGAGAATGGTGAGAGCAAGCTGTCCACTGTCCTCCTGAGTGTTACGTCTCAGAAGAGGTGCTATAGGCTGTCAACTGTCCCTACTGCTCTGTGCCATCCTTGGCACTGTGTCTGTGGGTTGGAGGAGGAGTTCAGCTGGGACCTCCAGCATGTCCAGAAAATAGGGATGATGCAGGAGATTGGGCTGTCTCTCTGTTTCTGTGAAAAATAGAGAACTACCCATACTGAAAGGAAAGTAAGACTGCAAAGGAAGGAGTTTAGCTCTTATAGCTACATATTCACAATATTTTAAGGATCTGAAAAAAGGAGAAGAGTGAATTTGTTGTTGATTCTGTTGTCATGGGACTGTTCTGCAGGGCCCTGTGCTTCCCCGTGTTGCACAACAAACACAAGATGCAATTTCTGTGTAGGGGGAAGTGTGGCAATTCCCTTGAACACTTAAATACCTCTTGATTCCTCTCCCTGGACATGCAGCAACATGCTCTGGTTGTTCTTTCCATCCTCCCTGCCCCCGCCTCCCTGGGCAGGGAGACACCCAGGACTGCCAGGTGAGCCTGGGCAGAGCTGCAGCCATGTGGAAATATTGAGGCTCTGCCACCTGAGTGGCTCTAGAAGCAGGAGCAAGTGTGAAGACAAATATTTTGTTACAGACTACGTCCTCTCTTCACCCTACTCCCCTTCAGGCATGGGATGGAACATTTTCATTTGAACATGTGCAATGTAGGGAGTAAAATTCAGAGCAGGATGTGATATGTTTGCATTTTGGGCATCCTAGAGTTTTGTCGATCATAACAACTGTTTATTTTTAATGTGGACAGAAGATTCAGCACCATAACACTGCCTACCAGCATGTAGTCCATCACCTGTTGCAAAATGGTCTACCACAAGAATATTCAAGTATGACCAGGGTAGACTCACATGTTGGGAAGCACGTTTGCAGCACTGTAGTATCAGAAGGTAGATGGCTTCAATGAAGAAGCACTTAAAATCTATGCCAAGTGTCTATGCAATATGGTTAAGCCAGTGCTTTGTGTTTCTCTTTGGGGAGCCAGGAGGTACCTCTGTGTATACGTGCTAAAAGCAGACGCGGGTCTGAGCATTCAAGTCATCAGACATAAAGTCTCTTCAATTTTACCTAGATACTGAATGGTGATGATAAATTTGGCCATTGTGGAAACTTCAAAGCAGAGAACTGGCTGGGGAGGGACAGCTGATCCCAGGATTTCCTCCAAAAGTAGTGAGCAAGGGTCTCCTGCAGCCTGAGGAAGGCTCACAGGTATGCTGATAGCACTTCTTGTGTCAACGTGCCGTAAGAAGGCTGTTGAAACAGCAAGGATGGGGTGAGATGGATTGTAAGCAGCTGTCACTGGTTACTATGCAGTCTACAATGGATTTATTTCAAGTTTTATAGGGCCATGTTTCCCACTTAAAACTACACAGATTTCCAGAAGTTCAGCTGCTGGCCATCTGCTCCCTGGAGGAGCGCTTAAAAGGGCCCTTTCTCCCTTTTAACACCTAAGATGTTTCAACATGTAATACAGCGAGCGTGGGATCTGTCACTGGAGGCTCCAGGACCTCGCTCCCCACAGACACCCGGGGGGTCTTCAGAGCATCGTGAGCTGCTTGCAGGAGGACTCATGTCTCAGAACATGGAGATGAAATGACCTGCTGAAGGCTCCACGGGGAGGACCAAGGACAGGAATAGAAGCCAGGGAGCCTGACTTTCTGCCTCTTGTTCTCCAGCACAATTAAAGTACAGCCTGTTCACGTGGTGCAACTGGTGACTAGAAATGTGGTGGGAGAGCCATGGAGAGGAAGTTTTGGGCCAGAGCAGGATTAGAAGGAGTGAAAGGAGAATGGGATGAGATGGGGGCAGGTGGTTGTGCGTATGGAGAGGAGGGAATCTCAACAGCAAAAGCAGAGGTAGAAATCCCATCAAAAGGATAATTTCAGAAAATACTCATTTTATTCAGTTTGGGGGATCCATAAATTTTTTAGAGCATGCTCATGGGACAAGTTGCCCAGTGTTTCTAATCTGAAATCTTGTTGTCCAACATACTTTTAGCTGTTGATGTTTTCCAAGCTATTGTGTAAATAGGTTCTATTTTAACATTTTGGCAAAGAGCTTCCCGGGAAAAGCCCAATTCCTTCACCAATCCTCAAGGGTCCCATTGTCTGGGGGTCTTATTTTTCCTGTTTCACATGAACATGTAGAGCTTTGACAATTGTACTTTGTAGTCTTGATATGTGAATGCCTTCCAAGGCTGAAAGGAGTCTCTCAGTTTTTGAGATTGACCTTTGATATCCAGTGACAGCCAGGATGGATTTCTGCAATTTCTTGCATTGCCCAGGGCCTGACATTGACTAATAGGACTGGATATTCTGCAGGAATGGCAGGAAACCCTTGGTGATGAGATTTATTCATGCTGTCTATGCATAGTTTCAGGATTGTAGGGCTAAGTTCCTGTTTGGGGTGAGTGGAGCAGTGTTACAACAGGGGTGAACTTAGACCATTGCTCCTGAAGGCACAGAGCAGCTCTTTCATTCAACCTCCCCCTAGATCTGTCCAATCAACAGCAAGCACTCTGTGATGCTTCAAATATTGCAATAATGACATGCAAAATCACATGATTTTCTGCTGAAAACCAGAAGCGATCCCATCGCATTTGCCTTTTGTTTATCTTTCTTAAGAAAACAGTGGATTCTGCCTAGTTTCACTGGAATATTCCCTTGCTGGCTAGAAATGACTAGCTATAAAGAAAAACGTAGCATGTCATGGCTCACTGTGCTTGAAAAGTTTTTTGCAGAGTTTCTGTGTTGACTGACTAGGGGGACGTCTAGGGCAGATAACTCACAGGAATAGGGAGGCACCTGGGGAAGCTATTTTGCATTCTGGGTATGTTTTTATGGCCAACTAGGCTCGCTACCAGCACCCTTAGGAGCCACTCCCTTCTCTTCTGAATGCCTGGGAAGACATCAGAGACCATCAGAGCTGTGCTACAGGGACAGCTTCTTCAGGGCACCCACAGGAGGTTGGCTGTGCCACCAGAACGGAAGGGTGCCAAGCACCCATGCTGTGCACAGTGGGGAACTCTGCATGGTCCAGCTTCATCTTTCCCAGCGGAGCAGATGGGGGCTGCAAGGGAGAGCAGAGGGAGTTCCTTTTGCTCTGCAGTTGGTCAGAGATCTCTGAAGCCATTTGCAATTGTAGCTAAATGAGGTAAATAGGAAGAGCTTGTCTGCAAAGATCTGTAGGTGATATAGTAGGACCTTGTTACATTTAGGCTCTTATATTAAAAATCATTTAGGTCCCTAGCTATCCATGAGTATAACCTCACATGACTATAGGTTATACTCACATGAGTATAACCTCACATGATTAAAACAAACCTGATTTTAATATTTGATTCACTTTTCCCTCTCTTCCATGTCTGGGGCAGGGAGAGTGAGTGAATAATTTTTTTGCTCCTGTTCACTAGTTAACCTTTTCATTTAATCAGCACTGGTTGAAATTAGGGGAGTATTTGATTTTGATTTTTATATAACTGAAGCAGTATGTGACAACAGCCCTTGTTTACCTTAGGTTTTGTAAAAGGCTATTGCTGTTTTTTACAAAACACAGATTTTGGACCAAGTTTTTTCTGACAACATTGTTTTCAATCCAAGGTTGCTTTGAACCAGCCCCTCATCCTCCTTTGTCCTCAAGGGCACCATAGTGGATTTCACAGAAGCTAAAAATCACGTTTCTATCAGTTTAAATACTCTCAGTATCCCTTAGGGGCCCTGACATAGCCGACCCCTTGCACAGCAGCTGACAGGATGTTTGGGATACTTGTTTTCTGTTCTCTCCCCTCTATATCACTGGCAGGCAGTGGCTGGGCTGTGGATGCTGGCCAGGCTGGTGGACATCCTGACTGCCCCTCTGCAGCAAAATGTGGTCAGTGCTAGTGCAGCACAGCACTTTGCACCTCTTTGCAATGCTGCATGACCTTCTCCTTTCTTCCTGGCCTCTGGCACCGGGCAGTGCATCCTTCTGGCATGGAGAGCATCCCCAACCCAAGAACCAGGCCAGAGGCTTGGCAGTCCCTCCCAGGAAGGTCACTACTGAAGGATCAGCAAGCATGGACTTGGCTTTCTAAGTGCCCCTTTCTGCCCCTTAGATTGGAATTTGACACTGGTTTAGCCAAAACAAGAAACAAGCTGCTGCTTCTCCAGCATTCAAAGCAATGTGAGAATTTTAAACCGATTTAAAAATAAAGATGTTCAGCTAACAATTCATTTGGGCATAAACATGCACTCAGCAAGGAAGATCCTCGGAAAAATTCAGCTGCTGAATCCTTGACCTCCACAGGACCCCTAGTATGGTACGCAATGTTCTTCTTTTTGTGGGTGAGATATTAAGAGCTTATTTATTTATTAGAAAGTGATTTACAGTATAAGTAAGTTAGCGAGTTCCAAGGCCCTCTCCTAGCTGCCAGATGGTGGTAACATGTTTATGGCCACTGTAAATAATTTCATAGCTTAATACAAATACATTTTTAGAAATTAAGGGCTGATGGCTATATGTTTATGGTGCAGTTGAGGCTTTATCAGTTCCTGCAGAAAATGAGAAAGAAAACAAACAGTATTTCAGATACTTCAAAAATTCATAGGAAAAAAAAAAAAACAACAACCAACCAACCAACCAAAAAAAAAACAAACCAGAGATTTTCTTCATTCACGTTGCTGTGTGCTCAAGTCTGCATTGCTTTGGCTGAGCTCTCCCAAGTCTCATCAAGTCAGTGAGATCAGAAAATGCTCAGCGTCCTTCAGAACCCAGCCCATGCATTTTCAAGACTGCAGAGGCTGGGGCTTTAATGGTACAGACAGGTTTCCCCTGCACTGGAGATGTATTTGCATATCACTTTACTGCTGCTGAATGACCTTTGCCAAGGTCATCTTTAAATGACAGGAATCAGATCCTTCACAGTCAGCAGCGTGGCAAGGTGAAGCAGCACAAGGATTTTTCCTTTATATTGTGGCTGAAAGGTAATAAGGACTGAGCAGCACCTGTGGGTGGTGGCAGAAGGGTGGCTCTGGGGGGAAACCTGCTTCCCAGGCAAAAATAGGACATAGAATGAAAATGGAGCTGGAAGGAATTTCCTTTTTGAGGCATGTGTACAGCGAGGAATTAGAAATTGGTGAGGTGACGTCAGAGCGTATGTGGGATGCTTGGTATGAGTTTTGTCATTACAGATTACAGATGCTTCATTTGAGCTTTAGGTCTATTTTCAGCCTTTGTGTGGATGGCAGCGGCGGGCCTGCAAATATCAGCAGAAGCTGTGGGCTGCTTCTGCTGTGGTGTGCTGTGGTGGCTGCATGTTCCTGTGCTTCGCTCTCCATAGCAACATTTTCAGTGTAAAACCACAGAACCAGGTGAATAGTCATGAGCATTTACACTACCATGTGTGTGGGGGAAAACTGATGATGATGTTGAGTTGCTGTGAGGCAGAAACGGTCCTTGCTTTAAACCACATCCTAAGCTGAGCTTTTTGTCTGGAGCTGAAATACAGTTTGATGATGTGAGGTGCCCAAGCACACACGTACTCACAGGTACCTTGTTCTTTTTTTTTGGAAAAAGTGACTATTTTTTATTACCCAAGAAGTCCTCTAAGAAGCACCTGGTTTTGGGGCCAGGACACAGCCCTGGCTCTACAGCAGGCCAGAGTTAGGCTTGACACAAAGCTTGCACAGGTGAATACTGCCAGTTCTAACTACAATTAATTTAGGGCAAAATAACATTTTTTTTTTTAGTTTTGAGATAGTAGTGAATCCCAGTGTGACCCTGTCCTAGATCCAGCAGGCTGAAATTTGGGTACTTTCATTGCAACAGTGTCATTTTTTGCATTGAGTGCTGTTTGGTGTCATCCTGATCCTTTTCCTTGATAGTGCTGGATTGCCTGGCCTTGAATTTAGCTGCAGGGTCTGCAAGATCCAGCAAAGCAGAGGTGGCTGTGCAGTGCAAACGGGCAGGCGGTGGTTGGTCATGCACATGGCATTGAGGTGGCCAGGGAGGTAAAGGGAAGGAGCCTGCACTGACCATGCCTGGCTCGCTTGTGTCAGCCCCTTGAGTCACATCCTTCCGGCCAGTTTCTGGGAATGGCAATATATGTGCTGGTGATGACTTTGTGGTGGTTTGGCAGGTACCACAGTGGCAGGCAGAGCATCCTCTGAGTGAGCGCGTAGCCACTGCTGAAGGAGCTGGCTCCTGCAGCTCTGCCTCCAGCTGCCTGTGGGGCAGGCACGCTCAGCAGAATGGCAAAGACACAGAGACTGTGACAGCATTCAACACGCCTTTGCTGATTGACTAGGAGTGCTGGGGAACCAGACTGCTGACCTGGAAAACAAGCTGAGATTAAGAAATGTCACATTTCTGGGGAGAAGAGGGTTTCCTGGAAGGCTGAGAGGCAGAGAAAGTAGACTCTGGAGGTTGCTTGCTATGGCTAATTTCCAATGGACCCTGCAGCCTGTTGTAGCACTGGTGGCTCTGGGAAGGGCCACCCTGATGCCCTGAGCTGGGACTCACCTCCCTAAACTGGGTGGTGAGGCTTAGATGGCAACTGGCAGGAGGATATGTGTAGAAGTTACTGTGTTGTCCTGGGGACAGCGCGGAGGATGTTGCCTTCTAATCAGCTGCCTTTGGGGAGCTTCTTGCAGGGTTAATATAGCAGTGGACAACATAAAACAGGCATGTGAGCCACACTGTCCCTTCTGACTTGCACCCATAGGTGCTGGTGCATGGGTCCTAGGCGAAGCCACCGTGTAGCAATGGACTGGTATTCTCAGTGCTGCAGCAGCTTCACCTACACTTCACAAACCTGCTGACCCCATAGATGTTTTGATTATAGTAGATGTAAAAGTGAACCCAGCAGCCATCCCGTTATTGTTTCCTTATTAAATTGTTTGCTTTATGTTGCCCATAGATCGGGAAGGAGCGTGCATGGCCCGAGCCTAGGAGAGCACGGGCGACCGTGGCGGCTTCAGCAGACCTGCGTGGAGTGCTCCTGGCAGGACGAAGCAGTGAAATGCAGTGCATAGCAAAGTTGTCATTTGTCCCCATTCTCACAGCTTCATGCCACGGTGGCAATCCCTGCTCATTTCCCTGCAGACGGGGCAGTTTTTCTGCTGCGGGCAGCTCTCCCAGCTGCTGACGTGGC
The DNA here is from genome assembly GCF_000691845.1 of Merops nubicus. Classification (NCBI taxonomy): domain Eukaryota; kingdom Metazoa; phylum Chordata; class Aves; order Coraciiformes; family Meropidae; genus Merops; species Merops nubicus. Next base: position 57,360 of record NW_008629158.1, read on the forward strand.
AGAGCGGCCCGGGCGCAGCTGGCGGCGCAGGGTGGGTGACCCTCACCTCTCCCCAGCCGGGTGCGGGGGCTGCTGACAGGCCAGCAGACAGAGACAGTTGCTGTTCTCAGTGCTGCCTGTCTGCTCACCCTACTGCTAAAGTTTGTGTGGTGCATTGGGTGTAGGGGAAAGCCTGCAGTAACGTGGAGTCTGCATAACTCAGGTTGTCTTTCCTGCTAAGACCTTGCTCTTAGGACAAGTTCATGCCCACTCTAGCAGTCTCTATGGGCCCCATGATTTCCCCTGTTGGGAATGGGAGGTCTCCCCACTGCAGCCCATTTTCCTTGCCTGCAGTATGGCGGGTGGGAGCAGGCTGGTGCCTGTGCACCACTGCGACCTGGTGGAGGGAACCACACGTGGCTGAAGGATTTCATGGGCCTGGCAGCTCCTCAGAAGGGCTGTTTGGCACCAGCATTGAGGGATCAGCTTTGCCTGGAGAGGCTGTAGAGCCCATTCCAGCCAAGGCTGTTTCAGCACTGAGCAGCTGCAGCATTACAGACCTGCACAGATATGCATGGGGATGAAGACCCCTTTCAGTGCTTAATAGAAAGAATGAAAGAGCTGCCAGGACGCATATGCAGCATCTCACCATCTTGCCCTGACCCTCTCTTCCCTGTGTTTATTATATCCTCTCACTGTGTTATGTCTAATTTGGGCTGTAAGCTCCCTTGGGGTGGGACTTGCCATTTTTAACTGCCAGGCACAAGGCACACCTAAGCCACCTTATAAATAATATTTCTGTGCAAAGGGAAACTTGACCCTGGGACGTAAAGGGGTGGCTATGGCAACAGCTGTTCAGGTGCTTTGTGTCTCCTGTGGACACAGAGTGAAGGGGGCTGGTAACATAGCTCCAGCCTGGGCTGGAGCAGAGCATGTACAGCTTTGTGGGGCCCTTTCTGCGTGCATGCACCAGCTTCCTCCTGAGCTTAAGTCATCTACGCTCCTCTTTGGGGCTTTTTCTTTTTTTTTCCCCTTGTTTGCTTTGATATGAAGAAGAGTTACAGAACAGAAATACAGCCACTACTAACCCTTCTCTGCTTTAGTTATTAGGGTAATTTGAGCAGATCTGCTTTTTCTTCTTGTCTAGCTTTCAGAAATGAATGTTTCATAGCTATGCACCTTCCCACTACCATCCTGTGGTAGGCAAGAATGAATGCTAATGTGAATTATCCAGGCTTTTGCCCTGACTGGACTACATATGTGCTTAGAAACAAAGAAAATTTTCACAGTTGTAAATGAAAAGAAAAAAAAAAAAAGCATCTATTTTTAAAGTCAAAGCTGTTATAGTACCAGGAACAGTGGGACCATACTGTGCACAGTGGAGAGAGGGACCATTTTTCTCTTGATAGCCAGGTCCCAGACATACCTGAGATTGGTTCCAGATTCTGTAGACTGAGCAAAACATCACTGATGCTGGTGATATTTCAGCTGATGTAAGCCTAGCGATTTTTATTATTTTGTAGCAAGGGTTTGATAGTTCCCCACAGCAGTTCAGAGTATGTACAGAAAGGTTCACAATAACACTCTCACCAAATATTGCTTTAGCTTTGATGTCAAAGGAGACAGAAGCAGAAGAGAAATGTCTGTTAATGGGATGAGACATTCTTGGGTTTGGGAGAAAAAACCCTTTGTTGATTATCACCTTTCTATTCCATATAGTTCTCAGCAAGGTTCTTGCATAGAATTTATGGTATTGGCTCTTTTTGTTGCTTATTATATCCAGTTCAATCTAATCTCTAAAACTAAGTTTGTTTGCAACATTGTGGAGCTAAACTTCACCTTTGACAAACCATCAAATTGTAGAGTGTCATCTAGCTGTTTCCCAAACCAGACAAGTATAGCATCAAGGGCTCAAGGAAATAGAGGGTAAAAATAAAAGCATGGGGGTTTAACAGATTGAAAATGGACAAGTGGATGAATGAACACTGATACCCATTCCTAGCCAAAGTGGTGCAAAACCAAGACACTACCGGCAGGTAAGGGATAAAGAGGAGGAGGAAGAGGAAGAAAAGCATTCCTATGGGAAGATTGGGTGAGGGGAGAGCAGGGACCCTTGGGAACCGAAGCCTTGAGTTCCCTTCCTTGAGGAGCTGAGGCAGGTTTGGCTGCTGGGGCTGCAGCTGCATTTATTGTCCGGCAGCATACACGGGACCTTGTTCTCTGTGTGAAGCCCATGACTTCAGCAAGGTTGCACTGCCCTGACTGGCAGCCAAACTGTGGCCCGCTGGCTGATTCTTGTTTATGCTTTCAATCTTCAGCTTCAGAAAAGCCTCCTGTCTTTCTGTATAAAGCTTTTGAGGCCATATCTAATGACCTGTGCATTTAAATTAGCTTTACTGATAGCCAAGGTGTTGAAGCTTTTCTTTGGGGTAAGTGAGAGTGGAATTTGTGTTTTTGCTTGTTAAGAACTTAGCTCTGGTAAAAAGATTCAGGTCTTTAGTTCTTTTAGTCCAGAGTATCAAAATAATACATAAAGAAATTAGAAGCAAAATGAGCATGTGCTGTGGCAGAATATACGAAGAACTTATTGAAGAGATGAACTTGTCGGTTAAGTACCTTGGCAGAAATAGGCATTGACTCTTTCTGATTCCTCCCTAATTTTGTCCAACCCTGGCAGCTAGAGTGACTAATTTAAGGTTACTGTTTTAGGAAATATCCTTTGCTGTTCACCCCGCTGGTATGATGTAATGGGACAGAAATGGACAGTACAGTTTAGCATAAGAACCTATGCTTTTTTTTTCTTTCTTTTTATGTTGAATATACTTTTTAAATCTTAGTCTGTGCTCTTGATTTGGGACTAATGATGCACTTGTGTGTTTGTTCCATTGCCTTCAGCAGAACATAAAAATTTGTTTAGATAAATTGGATATTTAAGTGCTGTCATGATATGGAACAGACCTAGACATGTGCTGAACCTCTCTGAATCAGTGCAGACTGCACTTGATTTACTGTTTCCATGCATAACTGGGAGACTGCATCTTGCAGACGGCACCAGCTCTGGAATAAGAGTGGGGTGGATGGGGTGTAATGGCTGCAGTGTAATTTTGTACATGTGGAAAATAGGTCAGAAATGTTTTGAGAGCTTCTTCATGCTGCATTCTGGGATGGAAATTCTCCAAGAAAGAGATATTAAAAGGAATTAAAATGAAGAAAATATTCTGGACAAATAGCATTATATGGATTCTTTCAGAAATACAGTTGTTGGATCTTTAGGTTAGGAACAAGCTTGGAGAAGGAGGGATGATCTGTAAACTCAATTACTCATCGCTGAAAAATTGAAACACTTTTGGCAAACTCTTGCTGTTTTCTTTCACTATTTTCAGAATTATATATTTCAGTTTTGAGTCTTCAAATAATGTTTTAATCTTGAAAATAGCAACAGAGATTTCTAAAAAAGCTCCAGACATCAACTGGAGAAACTCTCAGTCCAGTATTTATTTGCTTTAATATAAGGAAGTAAGATAAAGTGAGCACTTTGTTTGAGGTTAGCCTGAAATACTGTATCTTTCCAATTTATTTTATTTTTTTCTTCAAGCAGTTGAGTGAAAGACTGCATACTATCACTACCCTTCACAGGTTCAGTCTTCACTAGAAAATGTGCTTTTAGCTCTGATTGGTGAGTAGATGTGGGGCAGCCAAATCCTTGTGATGTTCAGGCAGTTTGTCACTCAGCAGTGCCGTTGAGCAGCTCTGCCACGCCAAACGCAGCTGCAGCGAGCCCAGGAAGGGGGTTGCCAGCAGCATTTCTGGGTTTCCTTAGGAGAAAGGGGAAGACCTGGTGGTGTCAATTCAGTTCCATAAGCAATGGTGCTGGATAAGATGCTGGACTTGATGAGAACTTGACAGGGACAAGATGGTTGTTGGTGAGTTGAATTCTCCTTGAGCAGCTGGCTGTAAAGCTGTCAGCGATTTCAGGAGCCTTTTATGGGGAAACGTGGGGAGAAGTTTGAGGAGTCATCATCTCTGTGCCTGCATAAAGACACAGGGATAAATGAAAGCAAGTGAAAAAGGATAAATGCAGGATACATAAATACCACAGGAGGGAGGATGATGGATGGGAAGGAGGAAGAAAGTACTTGTTTTGATGAAAATTGTCATCAGATGATTCAGGGGACGAAGGGATGTGTCTGATATAGCTTGGGAATTGGCTGTGAGCACTGAGATGCTATGGAAACAGTCACACAGTAACATATAGAGGATAAGAGTTGTTGGAGGTACTGTGTTGAAGATAGCTGTGGACCATGAAGGTAAATTTGTGGAGTTAGTACTGCATGCAGTGAACTGCTGTCTTACCTGAATAAGAGGGCCAAAACTTCAGTGAGGAAAGGAGGGTAAAAGGGATGATAGTGCCAGGAGTAAGCAATGGAGTCACCAGGTATGAGAAAAGGGCTCTATAAACTTATTGGACAACCAGGAATTGTAATTATTGTCATAATTTCCCATGAAGAAAGGGAAAAAAAAGAAGAAAAAAGAAAGAAAAGAAAAAAGAACTTTCCTACAGAGAAATTTACATCTTAAAGATCATGAAGCATCAGCTGAAGTGACAACTGGCAGCCTCCAGGGAGAATTAGGTCTTGCACAAGTAATTAAAACAAGCAATAAAAGACTTGCCAGCTGTACAAAGGATAAGAAGAAATGCAAAGAAAAGGTGGGGCACTCTGCAGAGACAGGCAGGACTGAGATTAAAAGAATGTCAGTGTGGACCTAAAAGTGATAACTGTTCTCTTGTTTTCTAGAGCAATAATAATAGCTGATCATGGAGTCTAGTAAGCCTGGGGCAATGGAGGTGAAAATAATTGCATCAGGGTGTGAGTAAAGTTCAGAGACTTCATGTGCATGAGTGGGCGTTAGATTAAGGAGTGAATAATGGGGATTAAGTGGTCTCCACAAAACCCAAGGCACATGATTTCTGCTTAAACTATATTTCTCTCATTTCATGGGAAGTTAGAAAACATCAAATGAAACATCCATGAGCACAATAAAGGGAGTTGGACAAGGAGGTGCTGATATCCAGAGATGACTGTGGCAGGGGCAGTTAAGCACATCTTCAATTTGAAGGTCAGTCTTCAGGACTGCTGGCCATGGAGGACCAGTTTACTCAGAATGAAAAGCCTTCCTGAACAAAAAACATAATGTGGTGTTTGTAACACAGATGTTGCCAGCACCCTGCAGACTCTGAACATCAGCTTTGGTGGAAAAGAAAACAAATTCACAACTGTAACATGCATATGGAAGTTTGTTCTTCATAATTTACTGCCAGATCCTCTCAGAACATTCATATTTGTGAAGAAAAACAATAATTAATTTCAATTCTATGAGGGTAGTTATGCTTTTTGTGCCATTTCATACGTGCAAATCAATTTGGCATGTTTACAGATGCTAGGCAGAGTTGTATGAAAGTTTGTTATGAACCAGACTAGTTCAGAGCAATTTATTTGATAGCACATGCCCCAAAACTACAATCTATAAGTCAATACCCAACCTTTGTACCTACTAGTATGGTCTTATTTGTGTATGAGATTATATGCTTTCATTCCTTACTTTTTTTTTAAGAATATGCAGCTGATCAGTTAAATTACAGAGCTGACTTTGACACCACAATTGTTCACTCTGCCTGAAAAAACAGCTGTGTTCCCTACATTTTGGGGAAATTGGTTTGTATTTTTCATTTCTGAATATTTCAACTTGGAGGTTGTTCTGTGTGCTCCCCACTCTCACTTGGAGGCTTTCAGTGCATTAGCTCACATTTGTTTGGAATGTGGATTTTGTGTGTGTGCGTGTTTTGGTATGGTTTGCTTCTATTTGTTTTGCTGTGATATTTTACCTATACTATTGGTATAGCATTGACAATCCATGGCAAGAAATCCACAATAATCCCAGTAAACCAGAGGAGAATATTTATGTAACTTAGAAAAGTATTCTGAATGGATCCCAAGGGTTTCCTGAGATTCACCTGGCAGGACACCAGCTGCTCTGTGCCTTAAGTACAAAGGCACCATTCCCTTAAAGCAGGTTTTGGTGCTTAATGACCACAGAAGCCACTAGATTTGCACAATACATTTATCAAACACCTAGCACTTGATAACAACTAAAAGACTAAGTTTAGTCTCTTCCATCCCATTTTTTATCACCTCTTCAAAATCAAATCATGCAAACCAAATAGCTTTAGTTTTCAATCTCTCCAAAGTGCCTAGAAAGAAATGCTGATTTTTATCCAAGCCAAATGCAAACATAAAGCAAAGATGAGTCCAGTGAGTTGCTCATTAAGAGTAGCTGATTTCCACTTATTTCTGTTAAAGTGGCAGATGTTTGTAGCCACAATTGGTTCCACAAAGTCAATGATCTGCCTTCTTTTGTAACCCAGATTTGAAATCTCGTAAATTTTTTTAGTATAAATGTGAATTTCTCCCACAGATGTATTCCAGCTTTTGGCTCTTTGTAACCCTTGGCTTGGACTTTGACTTCTGCCCCTGGGTTATAGCACACATTTATTTCAAATGCTTTCAACAATATCGGAAGAACACCTGACAACATGTTGTCAGAAAGGTAATTTGGACTGTATTGATCACAGGCAAACAAATGCACTCGGTTTAAATATTTGCCATTCTTGAAATGAAAATGGCTGTTATGAAATAGCAATTAGTTTGCCTTCTACATCTCAATGAGTAGGAAGCCAAAATTTGCATGTAGCCATTAATTCCTGCTTTAACCACATGAATGCACATGAAATGTATGTTTCCCCTTCATTGACTGTCTGGTGATATCAAGCTGGTGTGTTGGTGAAGGAGAAATTCTTAAACAGTGTTTTTCATACTGTTTGTTGGGATCCCATAATGGATAAAGAGTACCAAGTAGGTTGAATGTTGAGGTGAGAGGAGCAACCTACACATGGAAGCAGAGGAGCAGCAGGTAAAGAATAAGGCATTGTATTGAGAGTTAGGAAATGAAAGTGTGCACCATGGAAAATGGTGTGGTTTTGTTGTGCATGGGGCTAAACCCCAAGAGGTTTCACTTAAGAGCTCTGCCAGAAGAGTATTCTATCCTCTTGGACAGTCTACTCCATCCCACTGTTTCCAGTCTATAAAATAAGAACATAAATTCTTCCTGCCTCCCACTCACCATTTATATATCCTTTCTGTTTACATGGTGAGGAGTGTCTTCTCTTGCAGACCCTCGCAGCTGAGTTCTTCTGCAGAGCCTAGCAGCTGAGTCTTGATCTCAGATGCTATTTGCCCCAGAGAAGATTTTACTATCTTTTAAAGAGCAGCCTGGGCATCTTACATATGTAGCTAAGTACAAGTGACATTGTCTGTTTGCTGTAGTTTTGCATGTATTCCTGTAAGCAAGTGTAAAAAGAGAGGAGCCAGAGCAGAAGGAAGCAGTTTTATTTGAAATGGGATATTTATACTGTCAGTGAAATAGAGACCTGCACAAATGCAGGTATTGTATAAGTAGGTATTTACTTAACTGATGTCCTTAATTTGATGTGGGTGTTTTCAAGGAGAAGGAATGGTTGATTTGAGGCAATAACTCAGGCAGTTTGATTTCTTGTTGTTCATAAAGGGAAATGTACTTCATAGAAGTGAATTCCTAAGTATATGGCAAAGGAGGTTTTTAGTCTGAATCATTCCTTTGAGGGATTTTAAACATTTGCCTCCCACATGCTACAATAATCCTCTGAAAGTGGCTTCGTTGTATGATCTGAGAAGCTGCATTCTGGCGCCTGATGGTTTATGAGAAATAAACACAATGGAGTGGTCTTGGATCCTATAAATTCAAGATTTAGCAGTACAAGCAGGGAGGGGAGGGGGAAACCTGTATCCAGCATCAGAGAAGAAATGTCTTCCTGGGAGCGTGGGTGTTATGCTGAGCACAGCATTGCCTGGCCTCCTCTGCAGACCTCACATGGAGAGTACAAGTTTGCAGAAAACCAAGAGTTTTATGAGTGTCTGCTTGGACACATCGCCAGCAGGCAAGAGCACTTTGAACATGCTCTATGAGTAGAGCTTTGCCTCTTAACGACTGTGAGTGTGGCCTCATCTTTCTTCACTTCTCAGTTTTTCTCCTGTGTTTATTTTAAGCAAGGGTGATTTTCACTCTCCCGTTTGTTTAGATCCTCCTGCTACAATTAAAACAGTTAAGATGCATGTGGCAGAGACCAAGAGAACCTGGAGCAGAGCATCACATAGTGGTGAGGACATCTTTTAACACCATGAGTATGGTGGGCTGCATGAAGATCAGCTTCCACTGGCTTTTTAATTTGGATAGATTTTGAACCCAGGGTCAAGCAGTGGTCTTTCTCTTCTCAGACCCAGTCACAGCTGCCTTTCTTCTTTCTAGTGGAGCTGATGTTATAAACTGGATGCCATACACGTATTGGGCAAGCTGGTAAACAAAGGGGTTCGGGAAATGGGTATTGCTCCTTGCCCTCAGTCACGATAATCTTCAACCTTATTTTATGAGGGATAAGTGAGAATAAAAATGATTTTAATTTTAACAAATTTTCAGTCCTCAGTGACCTTGAAATATGTAATAAATTGAGCTATAAACAACATATTGAAACTGTTCGGACTACTTCTGCATTGGAGAGTGGCAGTTCCCCAGCAGTATACATCAGCTCACTAGGACTGAGTCAGCAAGGGAGCAGCAAAGATTGCCATAGCACGTCATGGAGGGTGTTCCCAAGGCAGGCAGCTGAGCTGGGGTTAATACCTGCATTCCCATGAATTCCCAGGTGTACAAGGCTGTGAGTGACAGAAGGTTTCCAGAAACACAGGTTTATTTCATGTCTTATGACTGGTTGCTTTTCCCAATTGCCTTTGAGTGTGATGTTGTTTTACAGCACCGTACATCTGCCTCATCTTTCAAACACGTCTCCCTGCAATGTCAAAGTCTTGCCAAAGGGACTGTTAGCTGCATAAGTCTGCTGTAGAGCATGGAGATGACATTGCAAGACTCCGGTTGTTGGAAGGCCAGCTGTCCTCCCTGCATAACCCCTTGTGAGAGGCAGCACTGATTATGGGAAAGGAGCCTTCCTGAGTAGGAATGGAGCCACTCCAGCATGGTGGGATTAATACAGTATATATTCTTCTGCAGTTGTACATTTACATATAATATTCTTGTAAAGGCCACTGAGTTCATTATATCTTTTTATAGCTTGGCACATCTGAGGTTCCTTGGTTACAGAAATCATATGAAAAACACCAATACTCACTAAAAATACTATTAACCAGTGAAATGAGGGATTAAGAGAAGAAAAATGCACTTGTGAAGAAGTAAAGCAAAGAACAAAAGGAAGGAAAAACACGAGACTTTACGTGGCAAGGGAGGGAGCACACCAGCAAAGTTCTGAACTTATGAATTTTTTACTCTTTGCTTAGTAGCTGAGGACAGAAATGTTCTTCAGATGCAAGGAATCACTGGGCTGACTTCTCAGTGTGTCTCTCTCCTGGGAGGGAAGTTCATTAGAAACGGGACAGGTTCTTAGGTTACCAGTATGATTCTCCAAATTTAAAGTTATTTTTTTCAGCAGTTAGTCTCAAGATTGGTTTACTGGAAGGTCTTTCATAGCTCATTCTGGAGAGTGATTGCAGCCCTCATACTCAGTGTGTGTGAGGCCATAGGATTGCACCAATCTCAGAAAACTCATCAAGAGGAACAGACCTGTGTCCCTAGAGGTTTCCATTAAATCTGTGACTCTGCAAGTTTCCAGTACACGTGTGCTGAGTTTGCTTTGCTTTCTTAGATCCTTTACAGGTGTGTAAATACTGGCTGCTCATGACCTTGGCAAGTCAAGCCTCCAGGCAGTAACAGACAGTACTGAAAGAGAATAAGAGAAAGGACATAACGATTTGACACCCTGACAGCAACACATCCCTTTTGAGTTTGTGTGGAGCTGATGTCATCTGTGCGTGCTGGTGGTTAGAAATGTGTTTGTGTTTGGATGTGCATGTAGCTATACTAAATGTGCATGTATGTGATATCTGTAATAAATATATATAATACATATTGTACATGTTTAAGGAAATAGTTGAATTCAAGAAGCTGAGATCTGACAGTGGTTCACAAAAAAAGGTGGCAGTGAAACATTTCTGATCTGGATGCAGTGATTGCCGCAGCATCTCGCTGCTCACCAGCTCCTTGTAAGTGCTGTTTTAAAGTGTTACTGCAGTTGCATTGAGCCTGTGTGAAGCAGGAGGCTCTTCCATGCCTTCTGAACAGGAAAAGCAGAGAACTTTGAAGCCTCTGGTCTGAGAAAGACACCTTAAGTTTGTTTTCTGTGTAAGGAATAGGCTGCTGAGAGTCTAAGTGTTGCAGATAAGCACCACTAAAGAGGAGAAGAAAACAGATGATGACAAAAACCGCTCAAGTGTCCTTCATTTCTACTTTGCTAAATTAATTATTCCTGATTACTTTTGTTCATAAAGAAAGCCAGAAAAAGCTTCAGAGGGATTTGTGAAGTTAGGTGTCCATTAAAAAAAAAATAAATCAGTATTTCAGATTCTCCAACTGAGGAACAGAAAATCCGTATTTAGTAGAAATCCTTTCTGCTTTGTCTGTGTCTATATTGCTACCAGAAATTTGCAGTCTCTAAATCCGTTGTGAACACCATAACTGCACTGATGCAGAGCTCAGCAAAACCCCTCTGGAAAGCTACCTGGGCAGCTGGCCTGCATCAAGTTGCCATAGTCATGGCCATCTTGCTGCTGGTACTCCAGCCAGCTGGGTTAAATCTTGCTCTGGCCACTCAGTGAGAACTATGGCATTCACTCAAAGCTCATCTATTCTCACTCAAGGAAGTCTCTCATCAATTGACTTTTATCAAAAGACACTGCCAACTGCCTTATGCAGGAAATTTTATAACCTTTAATGTTTAATAACAAGGGATGACTTCTAAATTCTTCAGGATGAAGCCAGGTGGTCTTGGTAATGGGCTGTTGGATCCATTTTGTGTTTTACAGTCTCGTCACATAAAGTCATTCTGTCTTTCTGATGTGTGCTCCACGTTTCTCTCTGCAAATATAAATGTGCTTGAACACTCCTACAGAGAGTGCCTCCTTTGTAGGCATTAAATGTCAGTTGTAAATGTTCTGCAGGAGTAAGGCTGTGTTATGGGCCACTCCAGCATGAACAGCTTGATGTGTTTAGAAAGTGACAGTAGAAGCTTTAGTGGAAGATAACTGATTCCTGGACTTCTTCTGGTGAAAGAAACTGCTCAAAGACACCTCATTTGTTTCAAATTTCACCAGAATTGTTCTTTCATAGCCCTCGGCCATGATCAGGTATTCTGGGTAAATGTCATTGCCCATTGCTTCCAATTTACCTTCCACCCCAGAAGATTAATCCCACTTTTGTTTTACTTTATATGCAATGGAATACTTTCTTCTTCTTCTTCCTCTTCCTCCTCTTCCTCTTCTTCTTCTTCTTTGGATGAGTATTTTGTGATTTGTGAAAACAGAGCCCTGGAGCAGGCCAGCATCTCTTAGGGACTCATGTCTCTAAATTTTTACAATCCCACTTCAGATACCAGTAAACTGCAATCCTTTCTTCCATGGGTATTTGCAAACAGTAATGAACCAAGTCTCACAGCCAATCCCATACACTTGAGACATCTTATCCCTTAAGTGCCTAGACAACTGAGCCACTGATGGATTTAAGTAAAGCAGTTGGATGTGTAACCCTGGTTTGCTATCAGTGCCACATGTCTTGTCTGCAGAACTCCATCTCTCTTAACCTCTTTTCAGATGGAAAAAGATATTTTGTCCAGCAGCCAAAGGGAAATGCAAGCATCCTGGTGGAAAATAAGCTGTTTCAAAACCCTGGCTGCAAGCTACCCACACATCATAGTTGTCAGCCAGTTGCACATGCCTAGTTACAGGGAATAAAATAGAAAGGACCTTCTGTTCCTGTTCAGAAAGGTCTCTACCCATTCACCTACACCAAAGCATTGTCATCAGCTGCCAGTATTAATTTGTTCTCCTGTGTAGGTTTCCAGCCAAAGGAGGGTAAAATAAATCTAATTCTATCCAGCAGGAGCACTTGCAATGCAAATGCTAGCCCATACATTACAAAGCATTAATGCGACCCAGTTCTAGATTACTTGGGGTAATTTCTGATTTTATTTATTCCTCCTTTTCTGTAATTAACTTCTGGGAAGAGAAACTGAAATATCAGTATGGGGAAAATCAAATATGAGAAACAAAGCCCATTTTTATTTTGAGACTGTGCTTCCCTTGTAATAGCAGTTTATTTAAAGAGGAGCCTGGAATAATCCAGTTTAAGCAAAGCAAAGAAGCTCTACCAAAGCCAAACTGTGTGTGGGTGTGCTCTTGTCAGGGCTCCCAGAAGAGGAGGGCAGGAAAGGCTGTTAGTCAGACCACAGATATTGCAGGAGATTTGGTTATTCAGTAGCTGGCATTTTTCCTTGGCATACCAGTACAGAGCTGTTTCTTAGGTTGCAGCCCATTGGGAAAATCCTCAGATAACCTGAGGTCCTGCTCTTTTGTTGTCATAAAAGAAAATCTCAAGGATGTGTGGCTGGAAGAGGTGTCTACTCTAATGGCCCAGCAGGTGGGTTCAGAAAGAGTGTCTGCTCCTCTGCCTCTTCTTGTCATCCCACCTTGTGCTGTGTTTGTGGCAGGTCCCAGTCTGGGGTCTGGTGACACCGATTTGTGCTACCTGATTGTGTTGTATGGGGTAGTCCTACCTCATACAGTTTGGACCCAGGCTTGAAGCCACAACAGTCTTCAGGCATAGTTCCCATAGAGGAACAGTCAATATGCATCATAGCTTATTACAAAGGTTGCAGAGAATTACCCACATGCTCAATTTTCCAACAGTGAATAGTCTCTTGATGCCCTGGGCTTCTCAGAGTTCAGAAAGCCAGGCATAAGTAAATCTTCACCGTACCTCAGCTTACTTTTAAATCTGTTTAAATTTTTTTTATTCTTGGTATATTGCTCTTAAAATGTCTATGGCAACAATGTAAGTTAAATAAAAGTAATTTAGGCATTAAAGGCAGTTGATTACGTTCCTTAGAAAAAGAATAAATTAAATCTATGATTAGGTCTTGAAACAGCAGGTGTGACTAACAAAGAGGATAAGGTGCAATTCTGGTGCATTTGAACGTGTGAGCATCATCTTTCTTTATTATGTATTCATGGATTTGATTTTTAATTTTTTGGGTTGGAGATAATAAAAGATTGTATGTTATTTATAGAAAACTGCATATTCTCAAGTTCTGCATTGTGAAATCCATATCTATACTAGTTTGCAGTGAGCACCAGAATACTAATGATTAATTATATATGGGAATATTAATTATATTTCATATGATGAGAAATAAATTACAACTGAACATTGCATTTGTTTTAATTTTTTTTTTAAAAAATGTGTAATTAGACATTTATTTCCTAGATCTATGAGAATTGCAGAAGACAATAAAGAGGGGTTTAAAACTTGGAGCCTGTATATATATTGATTGGTACGTTCAGGATGTATTTCAGATATTTACCCCTTGCTGCCCCTCCCCAAGGAGACTCTCCCTTGGTCAATTCTTCCCATTGATTTTGCGTCTGCCTGCTCAGAAGCTGAAAGTGTTGACGCCGGTGGGGAAAGGACAAGAGCAGCAATTGACTGCAAATACATTTTGTGATACTCTGCTTCCCCCTTTTAAAGGGGAAAACTTATGAATAGCGGCAGGTCTCTGGTTTTCCCTGTTGAACACACCAGCCCAGCTGGTAGGGGTTTGCAAAGCCCTGGGCATTTCCATGTTCTCTGAAGTGACCCTTTTGTTGTTCTCTCTCTCCCTGCAGACAGTGAGATCATTCCTCCCGACTGCCTGCGGCCCCGCTCCTTCACTGCCATCCGCCGGCCCTCGCTGCGGCGGGACACGGAGGACACGCGCCTCTCGGTCAGCCTGTGCGACCTCAACCTGCAGGAGGAGACCTTCCATATCACGGCCACCACGTGTCCCATCCCACAGAACTCCCTCAACTCCCAGCACTCCCATCTTCTCCCTTCCCAGCTTGAGAGCGACCTCCGTTTCCACCACCTCCGGGGACCCCACGTCAAAATCCTCGATGACCAAACTGTGGCCCGTCTGGAGCATGCCCGGGAGGAAAGGACTTTGGTTTTCACCAGCAGACCCCTTCGGATCAGTGAAACCATTTTTGTCAAAATCAACAAGTCCAACACCGTGCGCATGGGGACACTGTCCTATGGGGTGACATCCTGCGACCCCAGCACCTTGCGCCCCAGTGACCTCCCCTATAACCCTGAGTCCTTGGTTGACCGAAAGGAGTTCTGGGCCATCTGCCGTGTCGTGGTGCCCCTCCAGAGCGGAGACATCCTGGGGTTTATGGTGAATTCGGATGGTGAGCTGCACTTGAGTCACAACGGTGCCAGCACTGGCATGCAGGTCTGCGTGGACTGTTCCCAGCCCCTCTGGATGTTCTTCGTTTTACACGGCGCAGTCATGCAGATTCGATTGTTGGGTACGTTGGACCTCTTTTTCCAAACCTCACACAGAAGAAAGCAAGGGTGGAGGGGGGGAAATACATCACGGGGGAAGGGTGGAAGTTCATTCTCCCGGGTTCTCTCCCTGCTTTTGGATCAGGTACAAATTTTGGTTTTCATATAAGGGGAAAAAAATATACAAAGACATGTACATAGGACATGGATATGAGTTACAAGTCTTACCTCTTTGCGCTTTTCTAGCATCCTTCACTTGATGGTCTCAAAGCTCTTTTCAGATAATGAATTAAGCCTCAGAGATCTCCTTTAAAGTAGAGATGAGTCACTACTGACCTAGGAAAAGCAAGGAAGGGGGAAGAAAGATCTTTGGGCTGAGCTAATGTAGGGCATAGCCAGTAGGAAAAATGAGATCTGACGCTGTTTTCTGTGTGGTAGCTATCTGACATGACCGATTCCCCAAAAGAGCAGTCCCCTTGCTTTCCACAGGCTTGTACGCAGTGCACAGTGTGGCCCTGGTGAATCCAGCAGGAGAGGGGTTTCCTTGTCCTCCAGCCCTATTTGAGGCAATGTAGCTCTTGCAGGTTGATGGACCTCTGAAGAACTGGCCTGTTTCTCTTGATATTTTTGCTCTGTTTTTAAGCTGTGTTAACTGAAGTACTTAATTTAAATGCTGAAAGTCATGTTTTCAAGGTGTGGAGGAGAAAACCTTGACATAGCATTTGCTCAGGATCAGATTTACTTTTTTGTCTGTGTGTGCATATTGAACGCAAGGGTAGGATGTGTTTGGCCCTGAATTGGGACTGTATCATGGTTCTGCTGGTGTCAGTGTCAGAAATGCCTGCTACTAGTCTAAGTGGAGCTGATTTTAAAATACTCCTTTCTTGTTTATATGATCATATTCGTATAACTTTAAATACACTCAAATTCTTTTTTTCTTCAAATTCTCACTATTAAAATATCCCTTTTACCAGCAGGGATTAAAAAAAAAAACAAAACCAAAAAAACAAACCAAACACCTCCTTTCTTAGGGTTTCAAGATAAATTGTGGTGAACACATACATCTGTCTGCAGGGTCCAGTTCACCTTAATCACAGTATGAAGTGCCCTATTTAATTTACTTAAAGTTGACCATAGGTCTGTGCTGTGAGTGTTTTGTGGCTGTTAAAGGCTCACAGATGAAAAATGTAGTATCGCTATTTATTTCCAGGTGCCCAAACCTCAATCCCTGATAATTCAGCCTGATTACATTTGTTGTGGGTACTGTACATAATCCGTGGCTAGCTCTGCTCTCCAGCAACATGTCATTGTGATAATGGTAGGTGAAGTCAAACAGATCCCAGTAAAGTAGGTGATTAAATGCTCCTGTGTACGTTAGAAGGAAAACATCTTCAGGTCATTGGGCTGCTGGTAGAAATAAATTATCAGCCCATGCTTCCTTTCATATGACATCACTAATTCTGGCAGTTTTGCACAGAGTGCATAGGCTGCTTGCAGTGGGTTCTGACACAGGGCAGCAAGGATGTTTCTCACCAGAGGGACAAAATCACATCCTTGTACAGATTCAGCTAAGCACAGAGTTGAACCCAGGCTGCCTGTGTTCTGAGCAAACCTCCTGCTGCACATACCCTGTGTGTGTCCTCCCTACCTGCTCACAAGTTCAACCCAAACCAGTACACTCCCAGTGCACATCTTATATTAATGCATTTGAATCCATTAAATAATATATACACACACATATACATATATACAGTCACCTGTATATGTGAGTACAAAACAGACTTTTCTGGCCTCAGTCACTGGAAGAGGCACTGAAAATGGGTTATTGTTCTTAAGTGAGGTGCAAGTAAAAAGAGCTGGACTTGCTGACCTTGTCTCTCTCAAGTAAAGGGTAGGACCCTGCTGAGTGTACAGCCTTATCCACGCCAGCTTGGGCAGCAAACTGCTATCATCTCCCAGGGAAAAGCTATAAAATTGGAACATGCCTGTAATCTTTAACAGGTATTAAAATACAAAGAGAGCTTTTCAGACCTATAACAGTGCTGGGAGCCAGTGCCAGTGTCAGTGCAACATCAGTACAGTGCAGCTGCCCACAGAAGAGCACCGATGCCATCTCAGCAGTGCGCATCTCAGCAACTGCAGTAGTCACATGGATCAGCAACATCTCGACAGAAGGCAAAGAAAAGAATGAACTCCCATCTCTAGCTTTTGCAGTGTTGTTAGGGAGGTGATGTGCAATGTTTGTATTGCGGTGGCGCAGATTGTGGTGCTTGCCATAATATCTGTCATTATAATATTAGAAAATGTAAGAAGAATATGAAGTGTTCATCTTTCTAATGACAAGCTCCATCTTCAGAATGCAAACAAGTAATTTTGTGTGATACGTCTTTTGTAGTTTGAGCTTTATGTCACAGGAGAAGATATGTTTATAGACATCTTTTTCTAGTTTTAATAGAAAAAGTGAAGTTCCATATCCTTGAAAGAAATGAGACACAAATACTGCAAAGAGGCGTAACTGTACCAAACCTATCTTAAACAGCAGATGTCATTCTATTTCTGGTGACGTAATATTATTAGATTAATCAAAGCAATGTTGTAGCAGCGTTAAGGGAACATCAGCACTACAGCCAACTATAAAATGAAATTAAAGTTGCTGGTTTTGCTTCTTCAGCTTTTCTCTTTCCTTTGGAGGATGGAGAATATGAAGAGCAGCAATGCCGCTCTTGGACCAGAATGGGTATTGGTCACTGGATACTACATTTCACATCTTGAGTTTAGTTCTTTGGTCCTGACCCAGAGCATGACCAAGCTCAGGTCTCTCATAGCTTGTGGCTTTACCATAGAAGCTGGCATTTACTGACTGCAGTGTTCCTCAGTATTGGGTAT
Organism: Merops nubicus; assembly: GCF_000691845.1. Classification (NCBI taxonomy): domain Eukaryota; kingdom Metazoa; phylum Chordata; class Aves; order Coraciiformes; family Meropidae; genus Merops; species Merops nubicus. Next base: position 74,757 of record NW_008629158.1, read on the forward strand.
ACAACATTTATTTCCTAATCTAAATATCGGGGAAGACCATCTCAACACAGGCTGATGGTCTTACAGAACTTCCTAAGAGAGGAAGGCAGTGTGGGGTTGATTTGAAAGTAAAGAATTCCGACTTCTGTTTCCATCTTTCAATCTGATATCATATACTGGCAATATATTTGCTGTAGGAGAAGTGAAAAAGCAGAAAATAAAGACAAGGTTTGAAACATAATTTTCCTTTATGTCACCCAGCAAAAGAGAAAATGAGTTAAACCCAAGCACCACTATAGCACAGTGAGAGGCCACAGTCATCTGTAGTGGGAGTTGGAAGGATGTCAACTGATTGCAAAGAAAAGGTTAAAATACAACATGAGGGAAGATAAATGAAAGAGGAGGGCATTTTAATGTAGGCGATAATAGCATAAAAATTATGAAGCTGCTGGAAAATGAAGGGACACAAATTTAAATTAAACATAAGTGAGGGTAATTAACTACAGGAATCAGCTATTGAGGGAGGCAATAGATCTTTTACTCAGGATTGGAAGCCCTTCTAAATATTTTATATGTAAAGTGCTGGTCTTAATTCAGAAATTCTGTGGGTTGTGCACATAAAGACAACCAAACAGAAACCCAGATCATTAGGCATGTAGAAATGAAACAGTCTTTACATATCCTTTAGGAATTCCATTCGTTCAGGCTTGGGTTGTTCTTTTTCCAGGCATCATTCCTGCACAGTCGACAAAACCAGCCTATTAAATTTGATTTACTGCTTTCAGCTTTTGCTGGTAAGCATTTCAACTCACACACAATTTTATTGACAGCTCTGAAAGGTTGAAACGAGCCAGTCTGGATACAGTGGTCTGGTTTTGGTCTAGTTTTGGTGGTGTAATTCATTTATGAAGTTAAATTGATTGGCCCCATACGGTTTTAAAATGTATGACTCATGTCTGGAGGAGCTATCACAGCAATAAGTTTATATATTTCATATTTGGGGATCCAAATGCTTGGGGGTATTCTTTCATTTTCTTTTGTCTCAGAGTGAATCACCAGCATGTAAAACATCTTCCTTTGTCTCATGTATTTTGTGGTGGGTTTTTTTTTGGTGTGGTTTCCCTTGTGAATTTCATCCTTTCCAGTAATACTGAAGTTTTCTTTTGAGCAATGAAATAACATGTTCCATCAAAAGTCATATGAATGAAGCGGAATTGTCAGCTTATCTGTGTCCTTTCTATCCATGCACTTCAGTAACTCCAGCCCCATCAGAACAGCTGCACAATATTGCAGCTCTCTGGATGTCTCCTAAAGCTGGCCAAGAGTCAGCATCAGGCCTGAAATAAACAAGCTAAGTGGCAGCACTTGGTGTGGGTAGGTCTGTATTCACATCCACACAGGATAATGGCAGAGTGTGTGGGCTAAGCTCTCCTGACTGCTTTACTGTGGACATAGGAGTTGGAGCACCTACTTAGCTGCCCATTGCAAAGTATTTAGAAATTAATTGCTGCTTAAGTTTCCATTCTTCTTTCAGACTTTGTTGAAATTGGTCAATGGGCTTAAGACTGAGGGGGTGAGAAACAAAGAGCTGACCAGGAACTTGCAGACAAAACAACTATGAATCCTTGGTTCCTTGGGATCTCTGACAACAGCAGTCGCAAAGGAACAAATTGGGAGTAGGTTCAAAGGAGTTGGCAAAGGGCTCTTTAAGTCAACAGTGAACTTTGATCTGAAGTGGCCTCACTGCCAGCGAACTGCAGTCAATCCCATTACAGGCAGGCTTACTCAAAGCTGTGCCCATTAGGACTCTTACTGGTGGTCAAGCTTGGCAGCCCTGGTAGTGCTGTCCATGTTGCAATAGAGCCCGTACCTTGAGGAACTCAATGGAAGGACTTGCATTTTCATGGGTGAACAGAGTAGCATCTTGCTTAAGTGACAAAGACCAATGGTTTACCAGAGGAATTTACCACAGCTTCTTCTGTGATGTTCATCACACTGCCCCATTTGGTTGTCTTTGACTTTTGTTCCTTTTGAGCTCTCCACAGACCATTAGCAATTCATAGGCTGTGTCTGAGCCATGAAGACTGTCCTCACCTCTCTAAGCAGGATTATTCCTCTGTGTCTCAGGATTCCTCACTTATCTTGCTGATACGGTTCCTGCAGCTACTGTCTCCAGATTATCTCCAAGGGGGACTTTCTCCTCTTTTCTCTGGTCTCTGCTGAAGCACTTGTCTGGCTTGAGCCTTGTAAGAATTTGTAGGGTATTTTTTGGGAGCTTACTTACTCTTACTCCCTCTCTTCCCAGGCTTTTGTCCATTCCTTTGTAAACAATTTTCTTATCCTGTGGTTGCTCCTTCACTGCCCCAGACTCCAGCATCCCATGGCAGAGTACCCATCCCTTCCAAAAAACTTCTCCACTCTAGGTGCAGTTATATGCTTACTTTGCATGTGAAATTACTGCAGCAACCATACAAAATATTGAAATTATAGTTGATATGTACAGTTGTTATACACACTGTGCAGGCAGTAGGTACAGTTTGTAGAAAAGTATCTCACACAGGTAAGGGGAATCTGGGATCTTGATTCTCCAGCTCCAAATTTATGAGCTTCTTCCATTTAAAAGAAGATAGTTCTTTGGAGTGGTAAATCACAGCCCCATCTCTCATCTCAGAGGTGGCCAGTACATTACCCATTTGGGAACTTGTGCTTTGTCCACCTTGGTTAATTCCAGTCATGTGGAAATTGGTGAGTTAAGCAAAGCACAAGAGAAGCCTGATAAATGCATAACATCGTTGCACAGAAATGCATGTAATGGATCTCTTGCTTTAACATGAGTTCAGTTAGAAGTGCCCCAAAGTTTTACTGTCCATAGTTTTTTATTTTGAAAATATTACCACTTATATGGAAAGTGGCCTCATTAAACTGATTGGAAAGTAACAGGCCTGGGTTGTGTGGCTCTTAACTGCCTGAAGTTCCTAGGCACTGCAGAGTATATGGTATTTTATGGTGTTAGAGACTAGGGGGAAAGGGAGTTAATATTAATTCAGTGCCTCCTGAAAATAAATCCACTTCTATTAATTGATGCCTCTTCATGAACTCTTCTATCATGCACGGTTTTATCTCACTGAAAATGAAGTGCAGATTACTGATGTTAAATTGTAAGAAAGAGCTGCCCAAGAGCATTACAGCATCCATAACTCCTGGGCTTGATTCTAGCACTGCATCAGTGGCTCTTCATTCACATCCTGGTTTATATTAATAGTTTTAAAGTAGAATTAGCACAAAGAGAAGCTGTTGTGTTAAAGAAAGCAAGTTGCTTTGTAACTTGTGCGTTGGAAAACTGCAAGGTCACAGAGAGTTGGATGCGGTCAAATGCTTGTCCCTTGTGGTCAGTGTCAGCAACGTTAGAGTTAATACCTGCTCATGGCACCTTTGTACCATCCCACTAAAGATGTCATCACACCTGATGCACAGTTAGTCCACACTTGCCATGGGTATGTATGTGTGCATTAGTCTGCATGCTGAATTATCAGACAGCATCTGCATAAAGGCTGAGTAAAGCAGGAGGACTTCCTTGAAGCGACAGCCACAGGGCTTGCAAATGTCTTATCCTCTCCTCCACAAGCGCAGGAA
>NW_008629158.1:78399-89332 GCF_000691845.1 Merops nubicus
AATAAATGATCCCTGGCTGCAGTGAGATGTTCATAGTAAATGATGTATGGCTCTTCCTTATCTCATAACACCTTTGCTTGCCTACGGCGCATATACAGGATATGGGATCATATACCAGCATCTTTGAATTGCAACTTCTCTGTCAGGACAGATAAAATCTGCCTGTTCTTTAACTAAGACTGTCATGAGTTAGTTATTCTGGCTACTGTGAGAGTAACGTAGCAGACTAAACTCTTTCTTTTCCTTCTTTGTCAGATGCCTTTTCATCCAGCAGAGTGTTCCATAGAAATTCAGAGCAGTGCTGGCCAAGAAAAATGGAAGTATTTGTTTCCTGCATGCACCTACCACACTGTTTATACATGTCCCTCCTGCGTGCACAGAGCTTGAAGGTGCTGAGTTAGGCAGCAATTTTCCTTTTGATCGCAGAACTACTTTTGCTATGGTCTCCCAAAATACTCTTGGCCAAATGGTCTTTTTGAGATGGATCTGGAAAAGGTAGTGTTTATGAAAAGAAGCATTTTTGGTCAGGGCAATTAATATCTGTGATCTTTCAGAGGGCTTTCTGTTTTGTTTTACTTATGATGAAAGCTCCAACTCTCATTTTTCATGTGGTTCAGCTACTTAATCCAGGCTTCTTTTTTTAACTCTTGAGCTAAGCATCTCTCTGGGTGCTTTGTTGGTCTGGTGTTTGTCAGTTTAAGAGATGGAGCCCCGTTAGAGGCCTTTCACTTCACTTCACTTCACTTCACTTCACTTCACTTCACTTCACTTCACTTCACTTCACTTCACTTCAGCTTGATGTTCAGTGCATGGTGTCCGTGTCCTTGGAATTTTGCAGGATGAAGTGCTTAGTATCTGCTGAGCTTCACTTGTAAGGTCAGGAAAATTTGCTGTGTGCTCCTTGCTTTCAGGCAGCACATGGGGCTTGGACTGTGAGAGCTGCTGAATCAAAAACTTCTGTGGTGTCTGGAGCTTTCACGTTTCTCCCGCTTAGCTGGATCATGCATCTGACTGCAGGAAGGCCATAGATGTGCTGTTGCCCTGCTGCCATTCTGGACACAGCGGAGAGTAATGCTCCAGTGAAACCATAAAGTATGCTCCTTCCCTGATCCACATGAAAGTCTGAACTGTTGTTTTCCATGTGGTTTGGATCTAACTTTTACTTCCATGAACAGTCGTTGTCTGACACCCATCTGCAAACGCAGGCCTTATGGTTTTGCATACAAAATTTGCCAGGCTGCTTTTTGACCTATTTCTGGACATTTCTGTAGCACAATGCAAAATCCTCTATGTTTTCATGGGCTTGTAAAGAACAAAATGTAATATTGTTCTATTCAGAACAGTTTTTAAATCCTCCAGGAAATACCTGAATGCAAAAAAACCCCCATGGATCATCAGCTGATGTTGGTCACTGGAGAGATGAGCTGCAGCACAGCAGCTGGGCTCTGAGAGCATGGTTGGCCAGAAAGCATTGAGCCCAAGGGGAAGGAAGCTCTGGTTTCTGGTCAATGCAGTATTGTTCCCATCACCGTGGGAACGTAACAAATGGCTGTGTAAATACATGTATTTTATAGCATTCAGAAGTGATGGATATCCTTACATGCTTCTCTAACATTATTGTTGATCTTTAACTGCTGTGTGCCCAGGGAGCAACAGGTGCTTTGTTCTTTTGTTGTAGCGTGATGGATTCAAATGTGCCTGTTGGGCAAGACCTGAGTGGCACTGAGGGACAGAACAGCTCTCCTGCAGCCTTGGCTGGAGGCAAGAAAATGTGATGGTGTGCAGAAATGTGCATGGCTGCTCTTCGGAGCAGAGAGCATGCTGTGGAGAGGGATGTCATTTTAGTATTGAGACTATCTTGCTGAAAACGTATTTGGTGTTTGCAGCTCTCTCTACATCTGGTGTAACATTTGCATTAGTGAAAACCAGTTATGGAAAAAGAAGCGTGGAAGGAGTTAGCTTTTGCAAAGCTTGTCTTGGTAAGAGCCACCTTTTAGTGGATGTGCCACTGCTGGAATACCATAGTTTCTTGTATCAGTGTCAAAGGAGAGGTGTTAGTCTGACATCTGCCTGGGGAACATCCAAAGACAGAAACTTCATCTTTCTGGGAGAAGACAGAGAAAAGAACCCAGGAGATCTCAATATACTGTGTCTTGGCACTAAATTGCAAGGTCAAGTACACAATTAGTGTACTGTTCCAGGTTCCCCACTGCATCTTCAATATGGCATTTTTCAGTGAAATAATACTAAGGATGAAAACTGAGGACCCAGTCTTGCACATGGCCATTTACCAAGGGTGTTCACATACTAGTGGTTACTATAAAGCCAAAGATCTGTAGCAGATTAGATTAAGCAAAGATATGACTCTTACAGGGTTAAGTTGGTCCTGTATTCAGTTTCAATATCAGGGCCCTCTGATGCTGTAGGAGCTCACGTGTTATGGGGCAGACATCCTTGGGCAGATGTTCACATGAGCTCAGTACCCACAGTTGTGTCAGATTTTTGAAAGAAACTTTATCCTGTTTAGAAAACAAAATCAATGGCCCTGATGCATTTGGGGTGTTAAATGTGAGAAGAGATATTAAGCAGTTTTTGAGCTAGGGGAATTATTTTAACTGAGAAGCTTAAAAATCTGGCTCCTAACAAAGGGAAATCACGTTGAGAGTTTTGAAAGGCATCTACATGACTATGACTGTCAGGTGCCGAGTGCTTGCTGAACTAAAAATGTATGAGAACTGCACAGCTCTCTTGAGCATGCTAAAATATGCCAGTTGAAGGCTGCAGCCAGATTTCAGCAGCTGTTCTGATCTTTTCCACTGTGTGCTGGAAGCTCTGGGACCTGCAGATGGGCGGAAAAATTTGAAATTGAAAATCTGTGATTATTATTGGTAATTACTTGATCTTTATTAGCTGTCCGATTTACGTAGCAAGTGTGTTTTAAAAAGAGAAGGAGCTGTCAGTGTGCTCCACATGATACTCAACAAGTCACCATGTTGCATAAGACTTGATCTTCCTTAAAATCTGGTAGCTTCTTGCAATAGTTTCTGTCTAGTTTTCTGGGGGCAGAAATCAGGCTCTTCATTCTTGTTTGCAGCAACACTGGGTATTGCTCATTTGTTTCATTTCTACCTTGAAAGCAAAGTCTCCAGACTATACAATACTGCATTTCCACTTCAAAGCAGCAGACATTTTCAGCCTGTGGAGCCTGGTTTCTGCAAGACTTCCACAAGCACAGTCCCAGTGCTCTGATGGAAACATTGTGCTTGCAGGCATTTGGAGTAAAAAAGTGCAATGGGACTCTATAATGTTGAACTTAGTTATGAGGGGGAAAGAGATAAGGGAGGGAGTCAGAGACTTAGTAAAGCGAGTTGAGTCTTGCCTTTGTCTCCTTATGAACAGGAACATTCCTCTCCACACTGGGACAGTATGAGAAATGCCCTGGTCAAATCTTAACAAGTTACTGGGTACCTTTCACTGGCTGATGGATGTTTTTCATAATCTGGTGGAGCTCAGCCTGTTGTCATTGAGTCCCAGGAATGGCCCTGCTTTTCTATCAGCTCTCTCAGGAATAGATACCAGATTAAGAAACGTGCTTTGAACATCTTGAAGTGGCAATTTCCCAACCTTCAGTGATCCAATGTCAACAGTAAAAAGGAGACAACATGCTCTTTGGCATTACTCTACTTTTCTCTCTATCTCAAATGCAGTTTGAATCTGGGAGTATTAATATACTGCTTATTAGCAAAGGGTTTGGAATAGCTGCAGAACAGATTTGTGGCAGCTACTCCCTGCTCTAGGCCACAGAGATGCCCTGGGGATTTACTTGCATCATAGCAAATACCTCTAAACATATTTGGCAGAAGAAGGTGGACAGCACATTGTTCTTCCCACCTAGCTTTGTTGTGGTTGTTTTCCGAATCTTTCTCTAGGGTCTATACAGTAGTGAGTAGGTCAATATAATCACTTTGTTATGAGAAAGAAATGTAGAAATAATATTTTTATAAATTAAGTAACAGGGAGAGTTAATTGAAAATTTTCTGTATGATTAGGGGGTACTAACTTTGTATCTGACCTTCTTACGAACTTCAATCCTTCAGTAGTACAGCTTTCTCCAGACAGCTGCCATTAAGAGAGATGCTTTAAAGTTGGGACAGCCTCAGGAGATACCCCCTGAGAATGGATTGAAATGTTCTGGGAAACCACCCTGTTCACCACAATAGACACAGAGAGCCAAAAGCATCTCTGACAGCCACAGCTGCTGTATTTTCGTCACAGTTGGGATGTTCTATAAAAGGGCAATTATGGATAAATATAACTACTCTCATAAAAATCATAAATACTGGATGGAATCCCAAAAGACTACCTACTTTACTTTCCTGTTCTTAAAGAGCTCTACTGATGGAGATACCACAGTCTCTCTAGGAAGACTGATTGCTTTACAGTGCTCCACTGTCTACATAATGTCTAACCTGAGTACCTTAGGAGTATGAACTCATGTTTTCTTGTCTTACCCAGAACTTTCAAAAAGAACAGATTGGTTTTTTCTCTCTTTTTAGAAGCCTTGTGAAAATGTTGCCGTCTAAAAATCATGGAATAATACAACATTTTAGGTTGGAAGGGACCCCCTAGGAATCATCTAATCCAACCTCCTGCTCAAAGCAGGGCTAACTTCCAAGTTAGCAGAAGACTATGTCAGGTTGAGTTTTGAGTATTTCCTGGAACAGTGATACCAGAGTGCCTCCTGACCTCCTTGTCCAGGCCTTAACCAGCCTCACAGGACCCTGCATTGGTGCAACTTTTTTGTAACAGGTTGGCTTTGTTGACTTATGATCATCTGGTGACCTCCAGCAATCCTCAGGCCTTTGTCTGTAGAACAGCTGTATTTTTAATTGAATGGACTAATTCCCTGTCCTGTATTTGGGTACTTGATTACCTCTGCTTAACTGCTGCATTTTGCATTTGATCATATTGAATACCATCCTATTTATTTCTGATCCTATTTCCAGTTTGGCAAGACCATTCTGAGTTACAAGCCTTTAGCATACTAGCAGCCTTTCCTGGCATGATGTTGTCTGTAGATTCCACAGTAATGCACCCTTCTACTGGAAATGCAATATTCTCTTGTTTTCTGTGGATGAACATATAGGTTCATTTATTTGCACCTCTCCCAGAGTGATGACAGACGTGCAGAGAGTCAACCTGCATTGGATTTTGCTAACAGTTTGACCTTGCAAAGATAAAACACCAAACGGAATTTAGTCAAAATCCATTTAAAGGTGATTCCAGTGTGTTCAGCATGTTTGAGATCAAGCATGAGACAAGTCAACAGCAGAGACAATTTGTTTGGGAAATTTAGAGAGAGGAAGAATTTTTATATTGATTTATTTAGAAATATTTATTTTTTTAAAATCTTGGTTTGCAATCTAGCTCTTGGCTGGAGCGCTCTGCACACAATGAGAATGTTTGGCCTTGAGCACATGTATCTGGTTTTAGTTAAGCCAAGCTGGCCACACTCATTCCACCCTGAACATGATCTCATTCCATGCTCCTTGTCATGGTATCTGCACACCATCCAGCAATATATTAACAGCATGAGTAACGCATCTTATGTTGATTATTCTGTCACCAAGGGAGAAGTGTGTCTTTTTTGGTAGGGTACTCAGATTGTTTTAAACCAAGCACTAGGCTTATGCTGGAGAAAAGTCAAGAGTTGAGCCTTTCTGTGTACAGCAGAAAGAATTGGGAAGGTGTGTGCTTGCCCTTGGGTCTTGGGTAGGGCATTTTGGGACTCAGACCAGATACTACCAGAGAAGACCGTGGGTCTTGCACTGACAAGCTCTCCTTGCACTGTGGAAAGGCCATTTGCACTACTGCCAGCATGCTTCATCAGTTCATACTCTGTGACACTTAGGGCACCTCCAAATTCTCCTGTTAGTCCCAGAAGAAAAATGCTCATGCTAGTCTTTATTTCGCATTTAATGAAATGACCATGTTGGTGATAGAAGTGCAATGTGCTGTGTGTCAGATGAATGAAAGAAATGTCTCCAGGCTGAAGGGAGGATTGGGGAAGGCTTGAAAAACTTGTTCAGCTGCTCAGTGTTCATATTTGTTCTGTGTGCAGTGAATGAGCTGAAATGTGTGTCTCTGCTGGGCCTGTTTACAGTGTGTGATACCCACAGGGCAGGTTTTCTGCCACGGTCATCTGTCAGATTGGAGGGGAAGGACCATTGCTAGTGGTTGTCATTAGAGGCTGCATCATTCTTGTTGCGTATTTACTGAGCTAAACTCCAGCTTCAGCTCCCATCTGTGTGATAAAGGAGGTGCCTCTCTACAGCATCTCAAGTGCAAGAGCCCCAAATCCCTTTATAGAGGTTAATTCAACTTCAGATTGTGCCTGGGAGCAAAGAGATCCTCATTTGAAGAAGAGTAAAACTGAGGGATGCAAGGCTGAAGCTAATTGCTTCTTCTCCCATACACAGTCCTCAGAACAGATTTTGACCCAAACATGACCCACCCACCCCCTCAGTCCCTGTGCTACACTTAAACTGTTCAGTCTTGCTCTGCTAAAAAGGGCAGGAGAATCTGGCATTGGCTGCTGCTGAGCTTTTGCTTGATTTGCACAATCCACTATTGGCACTTGGAGTCCCTGCTTCCCAGGTTTGGTCCTCCTCGGCTTGGTAGCCTCCCTGCAAATAGGAACTTGAAGGACCTTTCTGGTGCATGGGGTTTTCCCGGCCTCCTGCTGCTGCTTTTTTGCTGGAGAGTAGCTTCCAACGCCTTGAGGACACTGTGGATCCAGACTCTATGTGTCTGTCAGCTCCTTATATGGTAACATGAAGAAGGCTTAGCATTTTAGTTCTGATTTGGAATTACCCTGGTGTTCTCCTCAGCTGAGGAACTACACATTTTAAAACCATAGGCAAAATAGTTCTTACCACCAAGAAACCGTACCTTGGATCATGCACATTTTATGCTACTGTCTCATCACTGTCTTACTGAGGAGCAGGCCACCTTGTTAACAATGAAATTCCTCTACAAAAGCTTTGCAGCTGCTGGAGTTTTAGGTATTCTCTCTCTCTCTTCCCCCCAGCCTCCTGGAAGGGGCTTCAAGATTACTTGTTGCTATAACAGCAGAAGAAAAAGGCTGGGACAGAGGGAGGGTGCCAAGCAGGCTGAGGGGTAGACCTGGCTTTTCAGGCAGGCAGCACACCAACGCAGAGGTGATGGTGCACAGTGAAAGCAGGAGGTAATGGAGCTGGGGACACCTAAGGGTCTTAAGGGACTGGAAGGGGCTCTGCCCCCTTGAGCCCTCACATCCAGACACACAGAGAAGGTAGGAAACGTTCTGGAATAGGGGGGAGAGGTGTCCTTGTTCATCCCAGAGCCAAATGCATTTTTGTGACTTATCCCCACCTCTGACAGAAGCTGCCCTACAAAAAAGGCAGAGCAGTGAGCAGAGCTAAGTTCTTCTGATTGCCAAACCCATGTGTTTGTCTCTGGGAAGTCCTTGAGTGACTTTGCATGAATTTGTCAGTCTGAAATGATGCAGTTTTCCACGAGGTTAGCAAAGAGTGCTTTGACAAGGTGATACCTTCTTGTGCTGGAATCCAGCCCACCCTACTGTAGGCTGTGTCCTCTACCAGCTACAAGCCCATCGCTGGATACAGTGCTGAGGGTGCGTATGAGCATGAAACCATAAGGAAAGTAGCTTCACTTAATTACTTGAGACACATTTAAGGGTAGAAACCTTAAGGTAGAGGTAGAGAGGGCTAAAGGAGCTCCAGCAAATTTCAGGGGCTGGGGTATCTTTCTGTCTCCTCAGGGACAGCTGCTAGCGTTTAAAAAGGCATATTAAGTTTTTTTCTCTTTATCTCTTTACCCCTAGATTACATGCTGATGAGACACAAAACCTGACAAGCTCTGAGAGCTGCAGCCCACTGACATATATCCTCAGTGTCTCATCAGCCCCAGTTTTTTAAAAGTAACTGTAGGTTTCTTTTCTCATGTTGCAGGTTCCACCATATTAGCCGAGCGGCTGGGACTGTCCACACCAAGCTCACCCACCTCGACACCCAATTCCCCCACCGTCCTCTGCAGTGGCGTCTCTGACCCCATTTTATCTACATGTGGCTCTGGCCCCCTCTGCAGCTCTATCAGTGGTAAGCGTGGCGAGATCCCACGCTACCTTTCCTGTGCCTCCCCCTGCCCCTCCTGCACTGCCTCCCTTCATGGTCTCACACTTGTCTCCCAGAAGGACTCTAAAGCCACAATGATCAACAGTCTCCTGTCAGCTCCCTCGAGGAGGACGGGAGAGCCTCTGCAAAGGCTATTTTCAGTCTCTTTTACATGGAATCCGTTTAGATGCCTAGACAGCAATATTTCTCCAACCCTTTTCATCATGAAAGGTCCCGAGGGAAGCAGCAGAGTTTCTGTTCTGTGCGTGGCCCTGTGAGGCACAGCCCCTTCTGGAGAGCTGGGTGACATTGATGTTTCATGCTAGCTTAGACTGGAGCTATAGGTATGCCCACACCCCCCCCCCCCCTTCCCACTCTCCACCCCTTCAGCAGCCTCTTCAGAAAAAGGCAGTATTGATATTTCCACTTTGCCAATGAATTCCAGTGAGCTTCAGATAAATGTACATAGAACAGAAAATTATGAGCAAATTTTAAAATGCAGCCTTTCTAAAACCCCAGGCATCTGCCTGATTCCAGGGCACTGATGGTGGGATAAATAACTTACCAAATCCTTGTCATTATTGTCCAAACCAAGAGTATTTTTCACTGAAGGTACCTACCAGTCTCAAGTCTAATAACTGGTGACAGCAAGTATTCAGATTTTTTTTGGGGGGAAAAAAATTGAAATGTTCTTATCTTGCTACCTCATCTGGCTTCATTAGTGAGGCTTCATTATGGGTGTATAATTACTGCAGCCTCCCAGAGCTCTCAAAGCAATGACCCACTATCAGGTAGACACTGCCCATGCAGGTGTCACCCCACTCCTGCCCTGAAGTGTCTACAGGGTGATTTGTGGTCAGACGTTGTGATCCCACATCGCTGGATTGGCCCTCAAGGTGAACCACTGCTTGTCTGCCACCCAGCCTCTCCCTTTTCAAAAAGATGGCTTGCTCCACACCTCCTTGATTGCTGCTCCTGCTAATGTTTAGACAGTGGGCTGAAAACATAAAACTTCTTGTTGTCCCTGCTGCGTGGGAGCAGCTGTCCCTTGGTTTGCTCTATGTGGGCAGCAGATGCCAGCAGATGCTGCCTTTCTGCTGCCCTGAGCTTGGCACATGAACCAGGACTCAGTGAGTGGGACCATAGGTCACAGGAGGGGCCCCCCGATCCTAAAACATCCATTTGTGCTAGGACACGGTTCCTCCCTCTGTAGCTAGCTTCAGGGCAGAAATGACCCACGGATGTCAGAAAGCCTTTTAAGCAGCATGAGTGACCCTGTTCTTTGTGTTTCAGGCACAGCTCCCAACTCTCCAATCAGCTTGCCCGAGTCACCCCTCTCCCCATCCGTCTCGGGGCCCTGGGGAGACGAATGCACCATCTGCTACGAGAACATGGTAGACACAGTCATATACTCCTGTGGACACATGTGTCTCTGCTATTCGTGTGGGCTGAAGCTCAAGAAGATGGCCAACGCTTGCTGCCCCATTTGCAGACGAGCCATCAAAGATATCATCAAAACATACCGCAGCACTTAGAGCAGCAGCAGAGGCTGTGGTGGGGATTGAGCAGGTGGGGAGGAGGCTGTGAAACAACACAGGTCTTGGTGTCTGTTCATCACCCAGAAGATTAAAGAACCATCACCCACTGCCACCCTGATCCCCTCTTCCATGGACAACAGATGAGACAAGCTTAGATCCTGCTCTTCTACCCTCCAAGCAAGCCCTGGGGCCGACTCCAGTGTGTCAGGGAAGTTGCAAAGGACTACTCTCCCTTATGGACTTTAAACTTTTATGTCAGAAAAAAAAATCTAGTGCAATCATCCCTTTTCTACACCATGCACAGCAGAGGGGAGTCGCCAGTATCTAGCAGGGAACAACATACCCTGCGTGCAGAGGACAACTTAGCAAAGAGGAGAAACAAGCAACGTGTTTCTGTGTACAACCAACCTGACTGTAGGAAGCCCCTGAGAAGGGACAGAGCAAGGCAAGCTTTGGCCCAGCAAGGGAGGTGCAGTGAGCACATTCACAGCAGAGTGGCTGAGGCCAGCACAGAAAAGGATGCAGGACTGGTGAAGCAAAACCCACCCAATGGCTGCAGGAAGAAGAGCACCTTCATGGCAGCCTTTTGAGGGTTGTCCTCAGCTCCTCCCTCGCTGTTCCCTGGCAAAGGCATTCATGACAGGTTTGGCAGCTGTCACCAGCACTGGCCTTTCACCCTCCCAGCTGCATCCAGTCACCTGCTGTGACCATCCCATTGCATGACAAGCATCTCTCAAACCCCACCACAAACAAGTTGTGTGCGGTCTCCATGCAGCATGAGGGATTCAAGAGCATCTCTGTCCCCATGGGCCTTCAGGAGAGGGATACGTGTATCCATCACCTCTCATCCCTCGACCATCCAAACAGCACTTGTGAAGGAGAAAATAAAATAAAATAAAAAGAAACAAATGTTCCAGCCCCACTGGGGAAGAATGTATAAACCCACAAGTCTGTGGGTTTAATTTACTGGTAACTTTATCACTGTGCTTTAAGACAAAACCAGCCAGGTGGAACTCAGCCCTTCAACAGCCAGCCCGCTGGCAGGACATGGCTGTCCTTGTATGGCAGGAAAAAAAAGGAAAGCGAAAAAAAAAAAAAGTGAGCCTGAGGAATTTGGTCTGGTTTACTTAAAAAAAAAAACAAACAAACACCCTTCCCTCCTGCCCCAATTGGGAACCCTCCTGTCACCATGGCAGACGGCTGCAATGGCAGCCTCCTCGA
>NW_008629158.1:89605-172601 GCF_000691845.1 Merops nubicus
ACATGGCTGATGGCAGGACACAGGGAACAGCATGGCATAGGGATAAAGGCATTTAATAGACATAGCCGCTCGCTGCAAGGGGCATCAGCCCCCACCAGCAGCAGGTGGGTGAAGGAGGACCTGCAGAGGCTGCTCCCAAGAGCACTTGAAAAACACATGCTCACCCTGTCCTGTCAAGGAAATGAAAAGAGAGGCTCGTGTCTGGAGAGCACATTGTAGAGCCACCATCACTGCAGCCTGCCACGGGGGGCTGAAGCTACCCCCAGCCTGCCCCAGCAGGCAGTACTGACTTGAACGCTGACATTCTGGTTACAGGGATTTACATCATTTCTTTACATACCTCTCATGCACACCCCTGAGCCGGCCCTGCCCTCCAGGCTGGCTCTTGAAAGCCCCAGAGCACCGTGGCTCCTGTGCCCAGGCGTCCTCCCGGGGGGCAGGAGGCTGCCATTTGGCACAAGGCTGGGGGAGGTCTCAGCAGCCATGCCAGGAGCGTGGCCGGTCCACAGGCACGCAGCCAGCCCCTAGCTGGCCCGAGGACAGAGCCGTGACCAGCAGACACAGGGAGCCCATTTCTGTAGTTACACAAACTCCAGCGCAAAGATTTTGGAAAGGAGGAACCCAAGGGGTATGAAGGTGTCAATGAAATAGTGGATGCGGGGAAACGTGCAATAAGCAGCCTCCCAGGCCTTCACCACACCAGTGGGACCAGTTCCCCTCTGTGCAGGGCAAACCAAGGGGTATATTTTATTTTTCAAGAAACTCCATTCATGGATACCAGTGCAGTGGCGTGAATTCCCTTTTCACCTTTTGAATTCAGGATGTTAATATATAACTGTGTTTGTTTTACTGTGGACCAAACTCTAGGAGTTAGCAGAAGCTGAAAGCTCCCCCAGCATCCAAGCTCAAAAATTTGGGTTAAGTCCTATTCCTGGCATCAGCTGGCCTCCCATTGTGAGCAGGGAGGAGGAGAGAAAGGCTCTCTCCAGGGAGAAAAAGAGCAACAACAAAACCAGAAAAAAAGGTAACAGTAACAACAATCCTAACTGTTTGTTTTGACTGGTGTAGGTTCCCCATGTACCTCTGTGTTCTTGTGTCACTTGCATTTCATTGCTTTACTTTAAGATGTTTTGTGTTCTGTTTAAAGAGAAAAATAACTCATTGTAAAAAATTGGATAACTGTGATTGTGAATAAAGTTGATTTAGGTATCCTGCAGCAGCATGGGCAACTGAGTACTTACCACTTCAAAAGCAGCAAAACACAACGGGCAGTGCAGTGGTGAAAGGCTGAGGTAAGAGCAATGGTGGCATGGGAGCTGTTGCCTTTGGAGGACCTGATGGAGAAAGCTCATGCTTTCCTTCAGTGCTTGAGAATGAGGACCTGATAATGAAAAGCAGCCCCCTGATGGACCCCATACACATCATAAAGGAAGACACAAAAGTAAAAACAAGGGCAAACTCTATTTTTGCAAGCTTAAGCCCCACGTGTTCCCTAGAGAGAAGCCACAGTTTTTTAAGTCTCATTGCCTAATTTGCAGAGTTTCTCCTGAGTGCCTGTAACCACATAAGTGTCCCTCCACCAGCACAGAACCATGCTGTTCAGCCTGGTAGGGGCTACGTAAGGTGGCTGAAGATGAGGCAGAGCAGTAGCAAAATACCCTGGTGCTCCCAACCCAGCTCCGCAGAGACATGACAGTCCAGGAGGATCTTAGCCCTGAACTAAGCAACATGTTGAGAAAGCCCATTGACAGGCGGTGGTCTGGCCAAGGGAGATGCCAAAGGGTACACAGGGACCCAAAGGGGATTCGAATTCCAGTGATGCCAGTTCCCCCCAAACCCGATAACTCCTCTTGTGCAGGGATCTGCTCAGGAAAACACCCACAACAGTCCCGTGAGATTTTCTCCTCATCCTTTTCTTTAACTATTCAGCAGATGAGAGACTGGCTGGATCACTCTCATCACAACTGAGTTGGCATCTTCTCCCTCAGTGTGAGTGCTCCATCTGCCAAGGGACAGGGAAATCCCAAAAGAGGTGTCCTCAGCCTCTCCAGCTGAAGCTATTTCACTCCAACAGCTCCCCGGTGGCCTAAAACTTTCCAGGCTTGGTAAAGCAAAACCATTTCTACAACCCAGCCTTCTCTACCACCACCCTGAGGAACACCTAGCTGTTGGGTCATGTCTGCACACCCCTGTGGTCTTAAGAGCTGTGCCCAGCTCTTGCTTTCCTAGGGACAGGAGGACCTCTAGTGGGTCTAGAAAGCCCTCTCTGGCCACAGCCCAACCATGGGAAGCCTCCTTGTCCTCTCAGGAGCACAGGATTGAGCCGGCTGTCCCTAGAAACTGGGGACACCAACCTTCCAGAGGGCCCCTGCCAGATGTGCTGAGCCCAAGCACTGCCACATAGTAGGACAAGAAGTGCTACTGCTCTGGGCCAAGCTCAGATCCTCCCCTGGCATCAATGAGAGGAGCCAGTGCAGGTACCCCTGCATTTCCTCCCTGGCAGCCCTTGTCTATTTGCCCCCTCCTTCCCCTGCCATGTGCAGTACCCTGCCGCTGCCATGTGCAGTAGCCCCAGGGAGCTTCGCACCCTCACCTGATGAGCATCGCTGGAGTCACCTGCCCTGCCCTCCCTCCTCAGGCCATCACCATCAGCTCACCAAATCCACAGCAGACCTGCAATTCCACCACCCCTCCCAAGCTATTCTCCACCACGACCAGGCAGACCCCAGCACCGCAGCCCTCCCGCTGCTCCCGGCGGGGCCAGCCGCAGGGGTTCCCCGCGCCCACGGACCGCGCTGGGCACGGCAGGGAGCGAGGGGAGGGAGGGAGGGAGGAAGGGAGGGAGGATGCTCCCAAAGTGGTCCAGGAGCGGCAGAGCTGGTTCGGCATCGCCACCTGGTGCTGCGCACCCGGCACGGCAGGCAGCCGCTCCCCTGGCACTCTGCCTCACAAACACACCTAAGCAGGACCAGAGAAATTTAGTTTTAGGAGAAAAATGGGGAGTGAAGGCAGCAATTAATAGTGGGTTACATTATACATGGGGTGACTGCACCAGCCCAAAAACCTCTTTCAACCCTAAACTGTCTGTCCCCCTCTACACACAGGGGAAAAGAGGACACAGATCCCAGGCATACTTGTTGCTAAATTTGTGCCTTAAA
Organism: Merops nubicus; assembly: GCF_000691845.1. Classification (NCBI taxonomy): domain Eukaryota; kingdom Metazoa; phylum Chordata; class Aves; order Coraciiformes; family Meropidae; genus Merops; species Merops nubicus. Next base: position 92,764 of record NW_008629158.1, read on the forward strand.
ATGCCCAGGACTGTGTGCTGCCTCAGACCTAATTCCTGACATCCTTCAGAGAGCTAGGATTCCCAAACAGGACTCCTCCTGCACCATCCACCTGTGTGCCAGCATGAGGAAACATCTCATGGGTGCTGTTAGACACCACGCCTCCTGTGAGAGCTGGCTCACCTCAGGGCCTGGGTGAGACTCATTTCTCCACAGGATGTTTACGAAGCGCTACAACACACACCGAAGGCATAAAGCCCCCATGCTACAATGAGGGATGCATTCATGTAAGGGCATTCTCAGCTGCAGGAACGAAAAGTTGCAGCCCTGAGTTCTAAGGTGGCAGTCAGGCCCTAGCCATGACCTTTTACCTACAGACTTGCAATTGCTAGCAGACAACAAGGAAGTGGACAACACTTCATAGAGGGCCAAGTTTGGAACTGAAGTGTTAGAAACCAGCCTTGTTTCTTCTCTCCTATTAGATCTACCATTACAACCCGCTCCCCCCAATCCACTGCCTTCTGCATCCCCAAGAGGTGTCCCACATAAGGAATGGGGAATTCATTAAGAGAAACTCTTCAGTTTTACCCATTTGCTCTGCTGCTTCACACAGCAAAGAACTTCTATTTGTTGTGCTGTCTGGGGCTTCCAACCTTCAAAGTCAAACAAAAGGAGTCATCAGGGCCCAGCAAAGTTGCAGGACTAGACATTACTAACCCATTTTCAAGTACCACCTTCTCTGCAGCCTGCATATGCAGGGGTGTAATGGGCTCATCCCAACTTGCAGAGCAACCCTTTTATCACAGGACAAAAGAGCAACTCCTGAAAAAAGTATGCTTTTCCTATTTTGGATCTGATGCCACATCATCCCTCCCCAAAAATCATTCTGAGAGAGTATTCTGAACCTTAAGACCTTGCTCAACACAGACAAAAGGTCTTCATGTTTGCGGGCAGAGGTGGGCAATCCATAAAACTTTGTGGATTAGAAAAGAGATAAAAATACAGCACACAATAACAGCTCAGGGCCAGGGGATGAAAGAACCTCCTTCAGCTATTTAAGTCTAAACTGAAATTTGCAATTGCATGGACGCATAAGCTGTAAGTTATTCTGGGACAGCTAAACTCAGTGGTTTGACAAATACAAGTGGAATTAGAGTAGTACTGAAAAAAATTGGAAAAAAACCAAAACAAACCAACTGCATCACAATTAAAAAGGTCAAAAATTTATTTTTCCTTAGGGCATAAGAGGCAATGTAAACAAAATACCAACAAACAACAACAAAAAAAATCACAAGTCAATTCTTACAGTCTGCAAGCATTTGAAGATAGAGTACCCTTTTCCCACCTCCCCACAGAACACTGCAAGCCTGCTCAAATTGTTAACAAGCAACAATTCTGGACCCTGAAGGTCCAGTGAGTTTTGCCATGTCTCAAGCTGGGACTAGATTTCTCATGTAAGAAGGACACTGCATCTGTTTTATTAAACACTTAAAAAAGTCCAACAAAAATATAAATATTACAGACAAAGATCAGATTTAGCACCACCTTTGGTCCAAGCAATCAATGAACTGGGAGATGACAGGTACAGTCTGTTTAACAGGCCCTTTCTGCCTGAGTTTTTGAAAACATCACAGATTCACATTGCAAGACCTTGTAATAACTCTGAGAAAACAGCCCTCAGACTCTGGGAGTCCCTCACAACCTGCCCAGGTCCCATGCACATGGGCAGGAGAGCATCATCACTGTGCAGCAGTACACAGCACCAGTGAACATCACTTGAAGTGCTTGGCAGAGTTGAGCTTGGCCCTGTGGGACACAGCAGACACCGTGCCAAGGGTCTGAGCCTGCTCTGGCTCAGCAGAGCTCTGACTTCAGGCATGGCTGAAGAACAGGAAGGGCAGTGACAGTGTGCATCCTGAATTTCCCACTCCACTAGCATTTGCCACCCTCCAAAAGCCAGCAGACCACAGCAGCACCTGTATGCTGTCAGGGAGTGCGATGGCAGATTCCTGGAAGGAGCTGAAGTTACCTAAATGCAAGTTATTTCAGAGTATCTGAAATATGCAAATCAGGAGCTCTTTTACCAAGTGTAGCTTACTCCAGGCCCTTTGTAGGCTCATCTTTCCCAATACACACATGTCCATCACATGTTCATGGCTTTGAATTTTCGCAGAGCTGTTGATACCCAACTGCTGTGCCACAGCACTAGTGTGGGCCAGGAAACACTCACAATGATCTGTGACAATCCTAGGAAAAAAAAATTAAGTTCATAAAGCACCTGGCAATATTTTACATTTATTGCAACTCCTTTATCTACAAGCATGCAGAAAATTTTTTTTTTTTCCTCCTCCAGGAGTTTTTGAGCAGTCTTAATTAAAAATTATTAAATGCTATTCAGTTTCAAGATAACATCATCTCTAATGAATGCCTAAGGAGAAATGCTGAGATCTAATTTTAGGCACAGCAATCTGAAGTTTTTGCTCTGCGTCTTCACATGCACAACAGTGCGAGGCAATTTGCGTTTCTTATTCTGTTGAGAGACCCAAGCAGAGTTTTCATGTTTACAGGCACCAACATGATTAACATCTCCCAAACAACTGTTTTCAGTTCACTGCCTCAGAATGTGCTGCTCTAGGAGAAAAAAAAAACCAACTTCAAGTGCTTTCCATTGTTTTGCAGGTCTCTGAGCAAGCACTTGGGCACGGCATGTGGTCATGGAGAGAGGGCAGCAAACACCTGACCCAGTCACCCACACCTAGGATGTGAGCAGACAGGCTGACCGAGTGCTGTTCAGCTCTCCATTTACTGCACTCAGCCTACAATATAACCATGAGAACAGCTCTGAAACCAGTTCTGGACTGGGCACTACAGTCAAGTAAAGTCTGCAGGCGTGGATGAGGGTGGAGATAATGCTTTGTGCAACCGTTTCCCACCACCACCACCATCACATCCAGAGCAAATGAAAACATTGTGCTATGATAGTTTCATTAATTCTCACTGGGCCAGAATTTGCTTGACCCAGTCACAGAATCAGGCCCACAGTACTGTATGTAACTGCTAAATCATCACAGGTCCCCAACTGATCTGTGCTAAAGCTTGAGGGATGTTTCTGCAGGGTCACTTGGCAAAAAGGAGAGCTATGTTTTCCTCACTGATAATGCATGGGATATGTTGGCCCATAGAGAAGTTACTCATCTTTATTAACTAGTACTCTAATCTGCATCAAATCTACCATGTTTACATGCAGACTCAGGGACCAGTCACAAAAAGGTCTTCTGTTTTGTGCCAGTTCAGACAGACTGGGGTATTTGACCCTTCAAGAATAATAACTCTTGCCATCAACGGCAAAAGGTACTGTGAAGTACAAAAATGTCATTTTTCTGGGATTCAGTTCTACAGGAATGACTAAGAAAGGCAACATTTTCTATCATGCACACTATTTCCTTTTTCAGGAAAACAACTCAGTGACCTAAGCATGCCTGGACCCTTGCAGGAACTGTTTACTGTACAAACAGTTTTATCCAACTGGTCACCATCTAGTTTATTAAACAAAAATTGGATAATGCATGAGGCTGAAGTTACTATTTCTGTCTCTAGCTCATATTTGTTATAGGTGCATTAAGAAGTAATGCTGTGAATGTCAAAATACCTGTCACCTCTGCAGGAATCAGTACTTGGTCAAAAGTTCTAACATCTACATGATGAACAATATTCACTACCTTCTGTGGAGCTGGATTAGAGGCCACAAGAATATACGTTCCCAAAGCTGTTACCACAAAAAAAAAAAAAAAAAAAAAAAGGTGTATCCCTAGACTCATTTTCTTCCTCTTGGCTTAACTTGCAACCCAAACCAAACTGAATGCACTCCTGCCCATAAACTCTCAAAGAAATTTAAAAAAAGCTCTCGGTTATTCCTTCTCATATATACTGCAACAGAAACTGCACCAACTTCTAGACCTTTTCCAAGCAGAACAGACAGAACGGTTCCCACATTAAAAAGAAAACAAACAAACAAAGGCAAAAAAGGTGTCACCAACTTGACCACACACACTAAGACCAGCCACACGTTTCTCTATCTCTGGTCACCGACATACTCTCCCAAGCTCCCATCAGGTACATTCCCACCACCTAGCCGCTACAGAATGGAGCACTACACCAACACAGAAATGACAACAGCATCTAATATTCAATGTCTCATTAAGAACATCAACCAGCCAGGAAACTCACTACAAAGCCTCACTTCGACCAGGCCTAGGGATTTTTGATTTTTTTTTTTAATCAAATACAAATCTGGGACAACAGAATCCACAGGAGTTTCTAGTCCAGACACTTGCAATTCCTCTGCTAACAGAGGGGAACACAATGGCTCAAACAGATTTCAGCCTTTATTCACCAACAGGTTTAGGTTCCCATTATCTGACTACCCACCATTTCCAGAGATAATCTGGGTTAACTAACAGCTGTGGAAACAACTACAGATACACATGTCCAGCTGAACTGTTTTCAACATCCACCTCAAGTTACCTGCATCTGAACTATACCCTAAGCAGCATCCAAACTGCTAGCAAGACTTCTCCTGCCATGAAATTTGATATTGAGTCTTAACTGAGGAAGATCATCTCCCTGATTCTCCTGAAACACTGCAGAGTAATGAGCACTGCTGTCTGCAATTAAGTCTGCAATACAGGAACAGCACTGATGTAAAGTGAAGTTTGCAGGACAGCAGAAATGCACCTTTGCACACTACTAACCCCACAGTATTCAGTTTGGACCTTCAGTACAAAAAATTCATTGTAATGCTATGCACACTTTGCTTTGCAATACTCCAGGTTTTGAACTCCTCATGAGTAATGAGCAAGTCTTTTCAGCAAGCCTATTCAGCATGCTTCAGAAAAATTCCTTCTAGAGACTGGAAACAATTACAACTCCCCCTCTACCCTCCTGAAAATCCAAGACAGGAAATAGTTAAGTCAGCTATTCACTGAAATATTTCAATTTTTAAAAGGTTTAAATTCCTTTCTTATTTGTTTCAGTTTACTAATTGTTACATACTAGGTTCCTGTGACTGCACTGGTTTCTTTTAGCCCTGCTTCTAGGAGACAAAACCAAACCAAATCTGGATGCTCAGAGGGACTCAGAGTCAGAACAGAATTTGATGCCCCTCCAGTGTAAATCCCAATAGGATTTTGTTTATTACTACCTCCCCGGTGACCCAGAAGCAGTTCAAGAACAAGCTCTCAAACCACAAAAGAACTGTTTGCACTGCAAAAGCTGTGATGTTGCTTAAATTTCAGACGTCAATTACAGAGTAACTAACATAACTTTGAAGAGGAATATCTAGCGAAACCAGAATTATTTTAAAGTGAAACATTATATTAAAAAATTTCTGCTACAGTGTGAAGTGATTCTCCCTCTCCTGTTTTTCTTCTCCACCAAGCAAGGACCAAGAAAGACATGTACCACTGTAACCAAATAACCCTGAGCATCAGGAAGCAATCACTAAACCCGAAGTGTTCCCAAAAGTGCCACTAACAAGAGGCTGTTTCACAGAGGGCCAACATGGGCAGACCTGGAACAGCTGCTCTTGCTTGCTCCATCAGCAAAACCTCAGTGTATGCAAACTCCCAGACACAAAAAAAACCCACTTCAGCAAACACAAAAACCACGTTTATCTTCCTTTGGTGGACCATTGGCTTCAGGATACAGATTGTCACATCTTATCATAGAGTGAAAAAACTCAACTTCTCAATAATGACAAATTCTAACAGAGCAGTTAAACCATCTATACAAAGAAAGCACCTGCAGTGTCAGACCAAATAATTTATGGCCTTACAAGAAACATTTTCCTCATATTTTATGTTTCCCAGTCAATATAGTTACCTCTCATTTCTTTCCAAATTATCTATATAATTCCCATTATTCTGATTCAGTAACAAACAGGAGTCTCAACTCAGGACAGTAGTGGCTTACATTGACAAGAACAGGTCTGTAAAATGCCAGTGTGAAGCTTTAAACCAAATGTATTTATTAAAAAAAAAAAGCAACCAAAAAAAATTGCACTCTCCAACTAGAATCAATGCTACCCTTGTTGCCATAACAAATGAAGAACATTGTTGATGGGACCAGCCCAGCCCTGACACTATAGAAATGAGAAAAACTAATCTGTTCTGCCTACGCCAGTCAGGCCCGCACATGGTGCGGCGCAGCTTTCTCTCCAGGAGTCACTGTGGAGCCCAAACCCTGATGTGAGGGCACTCAGGAAGAAAAATCCTCATTCTACCCTTGGCAATGCATGCATACCCCACAAAACTGACAGCCCAAACTGGAGTTACGGATGACTTCTTACAGACATCTGTGCTTTGCTCCAAGTTGGGCCTAAGAGGAAGGAGGAAAAGCAGCAACAGCAACCTACATTCCAACCCAAAGTCAGCTGACTGTGGGGGCTTCTGGATCCAGCCCTACATACAGTACTTTATTTGGAAACTATGAACACAGACAACAAACAGGACTACTAAGCAGCACAGAGGGAGAGAGACAAACGCAAGCACTGGGTAGAGCTAGCAGAGGCCATCAAACAGTTCAAGTGTGCAGGCACATTCCTCATGCATCGCTGCATTGGTGGTCCCTGCTTCTACCAAGCACCTAAAAGCAAAAGAAAATAACTTACACAAGCATTTGCTCTCCGACCATCATATTGGTACTGCCAGCAGCTATCAAACACTGCATTTATACACAGCACTTTGCTACATGGATAACAGCATCAGAAGTTGCCAGAGAAGGAGCCACTGGTGATGGGAAGCCAACAGCAAATAGCAGCAAAGCTCCAGTTGGTTTTAAAAAGCTGCAAGACCTGCAGGGAAGTGGATTGTGGCACATCAACACCAAGGCTTGGCAGCCCTGTGCACCCTTCAGAGGTGCAAAAACCGGGCACATGGCATTTGCTTTTGGTGAGAATGGTCCATGCGGAGCACCCGCAAGGCACTTTGCTCCACCGCGGGTCTTCTGTCAGTGTAACTCTACTGATGCTCACGGCCTTCTTGCCAGGTTAGACAAGAGCACATCAGATAACTAAGTTGTTGCCTCAAACCCAAATTAATTTGTAAAGTATTAGAGGTTTCCAAAAATCATTTAACTGATGCTATTTCAGTACAACTGCAGAATTCAGTTCTTGTTCGAACGCAGAGGTCTCTGGTAATATTAAGGCTTTTTGACAAACTTAACAGCAGGACAAAAATTAAGCAGAAAGCTGAGGTACACCTCTTCTCCAGGGACGTGAACTAGAGCCACAGGAGATGTACTTCCCAGAGTTCAAAAAATCAAATGCTCTGGCGTTCACATTTCTTTTCCATCTTAGAAAAATAGTCCAGTTTTTCAAAGGTAGTAGATTTTGCTGCTACCTGGAAAGTCACATTATTTTGAACAGATGGCAGTTTGCCTTCCATTCCAATAGAATTTAAGACAAAACCTCTTTTGAAAAGCACAATTTCTGCCAAACTTATTTTGGACCTGAGAGATCAGCATTTTGAAGCCAAGAAATACGAAATCAATAACCAAATCAGCTATGAAATTCTGCAGGTGAGAACTAACCCGGATAAAATGCGTTTGTTTTTTTTTTTTTTTTTTCCCCTTCCTTTAGATTAACAATAGGTGAAGAAAAGAAATATGGACCTGTAAAAATATTCCCACAGTTCTTGAAATAAATATAAGTAACAATATAGTATCAAAACTTGGGACTGCACCAGCAGATTATCTTCCCTTCTAAAATATCATCAATTCTGATATGTAACAGAGGGTACAACCGACAGAGACATACCAGAAGACAGTGTCATGCATGGATGACCTATGGAGTGTTTTAAGCATAGCTCAGAAGTCTTGTATTGACAAGGATGTTAATGCACATTCTGTACACAATCCTGGCAACATGCTGCATAATCCTTATACTTTCAGTAACAGGTGATGCTTTTTTATGAAAAACAGCCATTCCCACCCCAAACCACCCCAGCTATCACTCCCTACCTACCCAAGGGTCCTGTCTTCACCTACCTGCCCCTTACCCTAAGAGTGCATGAATAGAGAATTACAACCATTTCACACTGCATGTTCCACTCCAAGTCCTGGATGAGGGGCCTGTTTATTCTATGAATATTGCACTTATCCACTCATTGGATTTGTTTTTTCTCAAGAATGCAGAGTATTTGGGAAAAAATAGAAAAAAATAGTAGGATACAACACAGGAAGATATGAGTTATTAACAAGCTACCTATGAAGATCTAAAATTAAATAGTACTAGTTCTACTATTCTGTTAATGCTAGTAATATGAAAATAATGAATGCTTTACCAAATTCCCTTGTTTTTCATATAAGATAAAAGCAGTAACTTTCTTTTTAACTGAGGAAAGCAATGAATATATATTACAATAAAATAAGATTCATTAAGTTCTGAAAGTGATGAAATCAATTATATAATGCCTTCGTCAAACTTTATAACATCATAACGGAAGGAGTCTTTGGGGTGTGTATCCACAAGGGCCAAATCCATCTTTCAGCTATACCCGTGCAGACGTGAAATTCCATCTTCTAGCATCTAGCCGTGAGTCAAATTCAGTCCTTTATTATTGTGTATTTCCTATTATTGTACATATCAATTCAAAAACTTCACTTTGACACATCAGTTAAGTATCTCAACACGTGCCCATCCTATCTTTTACCTTAAAAAGTTTGCCTTGCAAAAGGACCAGTACATATGACTACACCCAGCCACTGCAAGGCATGAGAGCCAAAACAATGAACAGAAATTGCCTCCCACGGGGAAGGGCTGCTAACAAAACCTTATTACTCTTGCTGTTGAGAAAGTGTTTTGAAAGGGGAGGCAAGGGAAACCAGCAATTAAACTTTTCAGGCATTATATAAACCTCAATAACAAACTCAGAAGTGCTCATTATTATTAAAGTTGCAGTATACAGCAAGACAATTTTCACATTCTTAAATTTTTTTCTCTGGCATTGGAGTTTGGATTTTCTGCTGGTCCAAATTCAAGAGTTTTTGGAAAGCACGGACAGCGGGTGAGAGCAGTGTGGTGACAGCAGCTGCCTCTCCCCCCGGAGGAGGGCCCCATTCAGCTGCAAATGGCTTTGCCCAAGCCCTGCAGAGCTTTTCCTCTTAATCTGGTTCAAGAATAAACCAGAAAAAGATAAATTTAAACAGTACTATTGATTTCTGCATTGAGTGCTCACTGAGGTGTATGGTACATTTAAATATTGCTCTCAATCCAGTGTCAGTTCTGACAAATTTAGTAAATAAAGCTTAAGGCGACATCAACTTTTCAGAAAAGAGCTACAACACTTCTATCACTACACTGTCCTCTGAGGCACTCTGCCAGGTTTTCCTGCTCTGCAGTCAGCTTTTTTTTTTTTTTTGCTCAAGGACTTATATTCTGCTTCACAGCTAACACTGGAAAGGGCTTGCTATTGCAGGTATCAGTGGAGCTGACCAAAAGTAGCTGCTCGCTGATGGAAAAAATTCTTTTCCTGATATCTCTCAGCTGAAAGAATGAAAAAAAAAGAGACCAGTGAGAGATGCTGTGACAATGGTAAGATAGGAGGAGGGAAAAACTGCACTGGGGGGTATTTACCTTAAAAGTACCCTTTTAAACACAAGCAGTTAAAACGGCCACCAAATAAAGGGAAACCCACACCAAAGCTTTCCCACCAAGTGGGAAGCCTGGCATGCTGGGCAGTGGCCCACATTCATTTCTAGCATCAAGTAGGTCATTTGCACCCCACCCCTTTTTGCTGGTGCAGGTGGGGGCAGAGGGAGGAAAGAGGCCACAAGTGTGGCTCTGCAGCCCCCACCTGCAGGCTCTGGCCACTCCTCAGAGGGCCATGAAGCCTTTGCCATGGAATAAAGGAGTAACTGAGCCATGAGACACTGGGCTGTTGCTTGAGAAAACCCTGGCCGCACTGCAGGCACCCTCACTCTGTGTCATCTCCTGCATCACCTGGAGCTCAGCAAACGACCTCCCTGCAGAAGCCAGAGCTGGAGAAATGAGGCAGCAAGGTGGAAAGAGCTGTGGGACACACTGATGTCTGGTACAGAGCCAGCCTGCATTTCACAGGCAGATCCTGAAAGCCCTCGCACTAGCCTGAGCTTTATGGCGAGCCCACAGCCACAAAGGACCAACCTTGTGCAAGGCACAGCAGTCAGGCACCACAACGGTCTGCCAAAAAGGCTCTGCCACCCCGAGTCCTGCAAGGACTCCTGCAGTTCAGAGGTGGTCTGGGCTCGGCTTTGGTGGATGCAAGTGTGTTTATAACAGCCCAGCCTCTCCTGTCTGCATGCTGCTTTCCTCTCCATGGGTAGGGGCTCCTGTCAGAGAATTCAGTGGCTCAATGCAGATGATCTGGGAGCTGTGCTTTTACATCCCCCCAAAGAGATGACCTAGTGGGAATGTCTTTAAACAAAACTTTCGAATATTTTAAATAAGTTAATTCTTAATAAATACGTGCTTCAAGAAAATGATAATTATATACTGCACCTTTAAATAATGCACTTAGTTCTCTGCATTGGCTTCCATTTTGGTTTTATTGTTAAAGTGCATTAATTCAAAATAATGAACCACTTCCGCATCATTATTGTTAAAATAAATCATAAACAACATTAATACGAGTCACTAAGTCACTACTATTAGTACTGCAGTCTAGCAGATAACTCTATGTATTGCTCTATTTAATACTGTCCAGCAGAAGAATATAATACTTCTATTATAATCTCACAACAGCTCCAGCAGTCTTTTATGGCTGCTACCATATTAGTACAACTAAAAATGGGGAGAAGTATGAGAGACAGGGCCACAATGCCTCAGATACACACCCAGTAAGATGTAGCTAACTGGATCTATACATATATATTATATGGTAAGACATTACGGTACAAAGAGGACCCTGCACACTGTGATACAAGCTGCTGTGCAGATACTCCTCCTTCTCCTGCCACCACAATTTAAAGGGATCCCAACCAAACAGCCCCCCTCCCCACCAGGATGCAGAGAGCTGCTCAAACCACAGCACTGTTCATAGCCAGTTGTGGCACCTGGATGTTGTTTCAGCTACCAAAAGGACATCAGTCATGTTAGCTGTGGGCAACTCTCCCAATGTTACCATGGAAATTAATAAAAACCCCAGACCACACAAAAAAAAAAAAAAGCAAGAACAACATATAAATCGTGGTTGGTTGTTCTTTTGGTGTTGTGTTTTGTTTTGGTTTTTGGCAGAGAAACATCCCCAGTAACACAAAATATTGTGTTACTTTACTCAGCCCCTTGATCCCAGCTTTTTTAAAGTATTGATAACCTTTTTACTTGCCAATCCAAATCAGCACAAAACTCTGGCAGACAAAAGGGCATGTATCATTTTGTGTAAACCAGTAGTGAAATGGTCTGTCCCCTTCCCCTTAAAACAGATTTACAATGTTGTCTATTACTTAAAGGAACTAGATGTTGCTCTTGAGTGATTAACAAGGCCATTACAAAAAAAAAACGTGACTTCCTCAAGTACAGTAGGGATTTAGCCAATGATATTTACAGCATAAGAGTTGGCTACCTCACAAATAACTCTGTATTACTAGCCTTTTCTAATGGATGCCTTTTCCCACTACACTAACCCCACCACGTGCCACGTTTCAAAGCACAATTTGTGAAAGGCAAAACAGAAATGGAACTAGAAGAGGCAACTTCTTGGTTAGATGCATTATAGACCTAATTGCTTTGATATTAAACCTCTGAGCTTGAGAAGCCCAGGCACACTTTCCAGTACAAATGTACTTTTTGGATTCAAGTGGGAACAGAAACACGTATTTGGCTTCTACTTCAGTTTTAAGTCTCTTCTGGTAAAATAAGACAAAAAAAAAAAAGTAAACCCAGAATGCACAGAAAAGACAACAACAAAGCACAGAAAAACAATACCCCCAAAATATACAAATTAAGGATTTACAGACTGAGATTGATGGCTTCCCCCCCCCGCCACTGTAAACACCATGTTTGCAGAAGGTTACGGCTATTTCTAATTAATACCTTGGTGAGCCCTGCCAGCAGTCAGCATGCTTGGATTCGTGCCAGATTGCAAAATCAGAAATAATACATTTGACAGCTTTGTCTTTAGTGTTTTAAGGGGCTTTTGTACATTTTGATACCATGAAAAGTTTTGAGAAACCCAACTCTGGGAAGAGAATCAACCAGGATCACCTGAAAGGAGTCAGGCTCAGAACTAAACATGGAATCTACAGAGTAATCTGTGTGTTTAAGCATGGGGTCTGTAGGTTTGTTTTTACAAGCACCAGTAGGCATTGTTGCCCTAGAACACCTGAAATCCCAACTCAAAGAACAATACAGAACAAAAGGAAACAAAAAGCCCCCAACCAACACCACCTGATGGCCTTTTCCGGTGAGTTAGCAGTAACAACAAAATACAGCTGAAGTCAAAGGCCAAATCTCTCCACGACGAAAAGGTTCCAACTCTGGACCAATCAACTGTTGAGAACAGTAGAAAATAAGTGAACTCTCCAAAGGATTAGAGTCCCTCTGTGTTTCAGAAATTTCCATTCGCTTCTCACCAAGTTGTGGAAATGCATCCAAAACTCTTGAGTATTCCGCGTACGGACAAGAATGAGGAGAAAGGAAGCCAAGATTGTAAAAGAGTTTGGCACAAAATTCCCCAAGTAGATGCATGTGTATTTCTCTCTCACAAAAGGCACACATTTGGTTTCTTATCAATAATGGGAAAGATGGGATGTCATACCCTGTTACACATACAAGATTATTAACAACTTCACAAAAAGGCATTTGACTATGCTGCATCTTCCTCATAGTTCCTTACGACACATTAACCCCACAAACCACTTCTGAGCACGGCAGATTTGTCCTCAGCATAGACTCCTTTGTCCCTTTGTACAAACTGGAGCACAGGGAAACGTCTTTTTGTGTAGCAATTATTTTTTTCCACATGTACACAGCAGGAACAGTATAAATTAGGGATATTAACGATATTGCAATATTAGTTCTTTTTCTCCAAGTAATTTGACGGCACCCAGCCTTTAAATGGCTTTACACCATTCATGATCTGGCAGTACCACCAGCCATTTGGGTTCCTTTCAAGGACCTCCATGCAAACACCTTCCTGAAACCCCACAGTCTCCTCATCCCCTTCATAATCTGCAATGGAAACGTAGATGTCCTTGAGATTGTTGTGGATGAACTGGGACTTCTCAATGGGCTTTGGCCTGACCGTGGACACAGGAATCCCATTCCTCTGGGTAGGGAGGTTGGAGGTGGTCTCTGAGCCCTCCGTACCTGACCGCTCAGGCTGCTTTCCCTTTGCATCACCCGGCTGTGACCACGCGTTGCTGAAGGAGGAATTACGACGGACGGTCCTAAGATGATCTGTAGTTGTTAAAGACTCGTTTCTGCGTAAGGAGCACGACAGGTTGTTATCCTTTGGAGGTGGAGACACAAACACTGACTGCGGCCGGACAGCAAGCTGCCTCACACCATTCCTCATTTTGACTGGCCCTGATGGTTTTGAAAAACCACCAGGAGGTTTGCTTGGGATGGGTGGTGTTGCATGTTTGCTCTGGTTGATGGTGTTCAAAGCCTGAACCCTCTTCTCTATCTTCTCTAAACTGTTTGACTTGTTTTCATTTTTCCTGTTTCTGGCAAGTGAAACATCAGTCTCTGCTGATGTGGTTTCTCGCTGGTTATCGGGGAGAGCCAAATAATGGGAAGGAGCCCAGCCTTCCGTGTCTCCGTATTTCAGGTACCACCATCCACTGGCTTGCTTTTCCAGCACTTCTACCTGTACTCCTGCTGGGAAGCAAATTTCAGAATCCTGTACCTTTTGGTAGGAGTCAGTGGTCACATAGAAACATCTAGAGTCATTTTCATGCTCAGTTTTGGCTGGATGGCTAGAGCAGAAAATGCCACGGGAAGGGGCTGTAATGAGATCAGCTGAGCCCCTCCTAACAAAATCATCTTGGTTCTCAGAAGCTGTGCATGGTGGGCTCTCAGACTCTTCGCTTCTTGAACCTTTAAGCCCACCTCTGAGTTGCCCAGTTGGCCTCAGCTGACGCCTTAAAGTGCTGATATCCATCTTTTCTTGGCTCTGAGAGTCTGCCTTGTTTAGGAAGGGTTTGGGCCTAACGATTGGCTTTGCTCTGATGGAAGGACTCTGCCCAGGCTCTTTCTTCACACCTGTTCTTGGTATGCTACGTAAGCCAACATCTGAAGCTGACCTTGGTTTTGTTTCCTCGTTCCTGGAATAGTGACATTTTCCAGGATCAGACTGGATGTTTTTGTCAGTCTTGAGCTTCACAAGTGATGATTTTGGAGAGCTGGAACATGGAGAATTCCTTCGGATCAAGGAGAGAGAGGAGCTTTTCTGAGAATCGGAGTCTCCACTAGATTCCTTATTGGACAAAGCATCTTCCACGTAACGCCTGAATCCCTCGTTCTCATAGATGGTCTCTTCTTCATGAGCAACATTTTCCGAAGACTCTCCTACTTTGAACTTTGCTTTCTGAAGTGATGACACAGGAGAGGGCTTGAGGGGCTGAAACAGTCGCTTTTCAGGAGTGCCCTCTTCACGATGACTTTCACTCACTTCACACTCCGAATCAAAGCCAAAGGCAGGCACATCGTACTCAGGTTCTTCATATTTCAGCTTGTGTGGAGAGTCTTGTGTATCTCCTGAAGTAGTTGTTCCAGGAGTTGTTCCTTCTTCAGATTCTTTTGGTTTACTGGGAGGTGCTGGGGGAGGAACTTTTGGACGGGTTAAAGTACTGGTTCTTCTGTTTAAATTTGGCTTCTTCCTTTTGTCAATGTAAGATGCTGGAGCCCATCCTTCTTTCTCTCCAATCTGCACATACCACCAACCGCCAGAATTCTTTTCTATAACCTAAGAGATGACAAAGAACATATTACTCGAACAAAAAATCTCAAACAATTGCTTTCCACTCCTCCCCTTTCAATCCAAACCCCTGCAGTAGCCAAATATTACAGTCTTCCCAGCTCCACTGTTATGGCTCACCTCTGCTTTTTGTCCTCCACGAAAGCTTATGCCATCAGAGATACAAGACTGGAACTCTGCAATGGTGTAGTATTCCACTTCCACAGAGGGTGGCTCTGGTGGTTTAGGCAACTGAAAACCCTACAGCAAACAGGAAATTTTGTTCAAGTAAAGCGAAGAAGTGGTAGGCTGAACAGCAGTTTGAAAAATGTATTTCCCTTTACACACTAAAAATCTTTTTTCTTCCTGTGCTACTTCCTAATGACAATTTCCCAGTTCTCGAGAATGGAGGCTGATAAATTGACTTGGGTCACAAGAAAGCAACTTTTCAATATACACACTGTTCATGCCACCTTCATCAGCTATTAAAGCCGTGATAATCTTTACCTGAACAGTAAAACATTTTACAGATGGGCCATAAAGTGTGAGCTGCCATTCCAATCACTGTAGCAACAGCCCATTTACCGAAATTTTGTCCGGAAAGACTGTTGTGGGTGGCTTGCCACAACTACACAACTGCATTGCAACGAGCCTGTAATAGATTCTGCCTATCATCTAATATAATGCCTTAAAATGTAATCCTTACAAATTATTGTTTAAAAAATCAGCATCAGATTAACAGCAATCTGAAATAGTCAGTGATATGAGCTAGCGTGCATCTGTTGTAGAAAGAAACAAAAAGATAGTCTCATACAACCCTATGAAGAGCTTTGCTCAGAAGTGATAGCAGAAAGGAAGGACTTTATTATAGGATCAAAACATTCGAGTTCCTCTCCATAACAGAAAACCAGAGCCTCTATTCAATCCCCACACAACCTGCATTTAAATGGTATAGAGGCTCCACAGGGAGCAGGACACTGCTATTAACAGTCAATCTGGCAGCACCAAACTTCTCTAAAAGTTAAGTATCTTTACATTAAGTTGTCACTTTAGAGTTTGTTACAATTATTTTAAGGTGATAAATGAGTCCTTTTAAGAATTTCAAGATTGAAAGCTTTTCAGATTAGCATATTGGTCATCTACAGAAGGACTAGATGATGATGATGAAGCTTCCCAGCTTCTGCACTTCACTGCTTATGGCTCTAACACAAGAACTGCAGCATGTCAGGATCTCTTGAACACAGGTCAGACCTGCCACAGACAGACACAGGACAACCAAAAACACAAAATGACCTTAAGCCCCTAAAGGGAGAAAGGCAAATGGCACACTGCACTATATTCACACGCTCCTCCATTTCTAAAATATCCTCATTGTAACTAACGACTCATGTTTCACCATGCGCAGCATGTGGCATTTCACAGAGAATGCATCACTGCACCTTAGGAACCGTGTCTAACAACATTATAATTGGATGTTGCTGCGCTATAAATGCTGAAATACAGCAGAAGTACAGCATAATAAAATGCCTTCAGATGATAGGGTGGTTTGGATTAAATGAAATAATTGAAAACAGCAGACATGTTCAGGGTTTCACATATATTATCGCTGCCTTTTTTTTTAGCATGGGATCAAGTGTAGTAGTCTTGCCAAAACAAAGTCTAATTGAAAATAATGCAAAGAGAAGTAGGAAGAAAGTGCTAATATGCTATTCATCTAGTTTGTTAAGAGGCATTTTGGATGACAGAACAACGACAAGTCACATACAGCTCATAAAGGGCACAGCAGTTATTAAACACTATGTATTGCCTAGTTATAAACAAGTTATCAGCATTACTTCCATGCAAATAAACTACCGAGCAGTTCCTATCTGAAGATGACAGTCCTAATCTCAAATTGCTCTCAACTTCCACACTGGTAGCTTTGAGGATAAACAACCATCAGAGGTCCCATTCATGTAGTATACATTCTTCCATAAGATTCCAAGCCACTTTTAAAATACCCAAGAGTGAAATTTAGAGACCCAGTCACTAAAGACAAGAGAAGGTCAAGAGATCCAGCTTAGGCTGAAGTCACCCAGAGAAATTTTAAACCACCTGAGCCAGCCAGATGGGCTTTAATGCTTATGCACAGAACACAGTAGCTTTGGGACGTTCTCCCTTTGGTTCAATATCTGCTTAGCTGGGGCAATATTTTGAAACACAGAACCCCCTAGTTAACATTAGGATATCCAAAGGTCTGCACAATTCTTAATAAAATAAACAGGTATGCAAATAAAGGATCTCTGAGATACTATTCCCCACCCTGCCCGACCCCCAGCTTCGTGCAGCTGTAGAAAGTCTCATGAACCACCCCCACACCTCACCCCACTGCTAACATATACCATAAACCAATACAAACCAGACTGGATTCTCTTCGTGGGGGAGGCCTTGTTCTTAGGTTTGGAGAACCTGAGCAGGAAAGGGAAAAGGGAGAGATAACTTAACTTTGCAAGTACCGCTAAAGACATTTTCCAGCAGCTCTCTGCTGTTACACTGTTTGAGAATACTGGAAGTCAGTATTTGCAATACCCAAAGCATCTCCATGAAAAAAGACAGGCAACTATGATGGTATATTAGAAATACCAAGGTAGCTTAGCTATTCATCTCAGCTAAGCCAGCAAATTTAAGAGGAAATCACTGCCAGAAAGTAGTGGATTGTATTTTCTGCTGGAACTGACCAGCTTCATGGGAGATTGGCCAGCAAAGAACTGGCCTAATACCTGGTTTTCCCCCCAGCAGTAAAAACAATCCACTAAAATAATAACACTCACACTGTCCCCTTGCCATTCCTTGCACAGGCTAGCATTAGCATCTGCATTTTGCAGATGAAATACTAAAAGCATTATAGCAACCTTCCCTCAGAAAAACAGCAGAGCAAATGCAAGAGTATACATAGGTGGTCTCCTTGACTTTAACATCTCCCACACATAGAGGTGGGAGGCACAGTTTAGTCTTCAAAAGGAAAAAAAATCTTCAAAAGGAAAAAGACAAAAAACCAAACACATGCTGGCTAAGATAAAGAGGAATCAGTCAACATTTGTATAAAGCAAAGTTAAATTTTATCACTACTAATGAAGACCCATGTCCTGGATTCCATGCAGATTTAGAGACAATGCAAAGATCCGCTTGTGTGGATTCAGCTACAAGGCCAGGATACATGGGATCTTAACTGACACACAATGCCAGCCCTGAAAGGCAGAAAACAAGAATTCACTGCAAGCCAAACTACTTTACTGCCTTACTTATTTGAGCTCTTTGTGGTGCTATCCTTGCTATGGCTGGGGATCCCTGGGCCAGTTTGGAAGCCTGCTTGTCTGGGGTCATCATCGCATTGCCATTAGAGTCATTGCACAGGATGGGCAAACTGATTTCCTTCTTGGTGATATGGGTTTCTGTAGTCTCATTTTCTGCTTGAGTTTCCTTGTCAGTGGATGACTTCTTGTTCAGCAAGTTACTGATCTCCATGATGTTTCCTATGATTTCCACTGGCCCAGTTAAGTTCTTTTTCCTAGATGGAAGATCATCTTTAGCCTTCTTCAGATATGAAGCTGGGGCCCAGCCTTCTTTGCCTAGATACCTGCAGATGCAAAAGGAAACATCATCACATCAAGCACAGCCTTCTCAGACGTTTCAGGTATAACAGCCAAGGCAAAAGCGATGGATGATAACATAAAACAAAACTTGCAGTTCTTGGGTGAACTTTTGTGGCCTCCATTTGTTACCTATCGATTAGATATATCCAGGTCAGCTGAGCAAACAGTGAACTGTGGACTGCTGCTAAAAGCCACATCTCAACCCAAGGAAGAAGCCTCTCTGGATAAGAAATACAGCTGCTCACAAGGCAAAGGGCTTCCTCAGTTTGTTCTATGCCATGCTTAGACAGTAGTAGGCAAACTCGGTATTTACCGACAGAGCAGAAAAGCAAGCTAGAGAGTAAACTATGATGGCCGTAATACTTCCTAGAGGCAATTCAAAATGGAAAAGGGCTAAAATAAGGATTTACAGAGCCCCTGTGTCTGCAGTTTATACGATCTACTTTCAAGCCTCCTCCTTTGCAATTATTACAACCACTGCCCTTCCTCCCTTAACTCCCAGTCCTATACGATCTGCTTCTCTTATGGAGACTATAGGACCCAAACTACTGAAGCTTCCTCTTGCACTGCAAGGTTGAGAAACAGTTTGATTAAGGAAAAATAGCTTTGATGGAGACTAATTTTCCTGAACAAGCTAGAGGCTATTTGAAGAAATAAACTGGGAAATCGGAACAGACACCCGAATCCAGTAGGTGTTCTCAGAGCACCAGCCCAAGCTGCTCATGCTACACTTCAAACTGAAGTCATTCTTCCACAACTGGGCTTCTGGGAAGATGTTTTTTCTAACTCCTGCCATTCCTAACACCTCAGCAGGGATTTCAGATTACAATCAAACTCCAGGGAGGAGCATATGGAGGAACTCTGCCTTTCCTAATGAAACCTTAACTTGCTACAGAGTGAGTCACTGAAACCTCTCTCTTTTTAATCTCTCAAGATACCCAAAGCAAGCGCTTGAACTGTAAGTGGGAAACCAGTCACCATTAAAATCCTGGTGCTCAGGAAATCCGCAGGAAACTCAAAGGTTAAAACACTGGGACTCTTAGGCTCTTTAATGAAAATGGAGACTCATTAGACACAAGAGGAAGGAGCTGGGGGGTGGGTGCAGGGAGAGGGATATATCAACAAATCATTCTCTGGCAGATGAGCAACTTTGCTATGCTAGCACTTGGGATTCTGAGGTTTGCAGTGAGGTTTCTGCACCAGGGCACATCCTGATCTTATTCACCAAATCCAGACACTCAGGAGTGGCACTGGGACTTTACAGGGAAAACAGTGGGCTCAGAGGAGGGCCACCTCTCCTACTAAGAAAGGCTGAGAGAGCTGGAGTTGTTCAGCCTGGAGGACAGAAGGCTTTTGGGAGACCTTACTGCAGACTTTCAGTACTCAAAGGAGGCCTAAAGGAGAGATGGGGACAGTCTGTTTAGCAGGGTCTGTTGTGACAGGACGAGGGGTGATAGTTTTTTAAACCAAAAGAGGGGAGATTTAGACTAGATAGAAAGAAGACATTTTTTACAATGAGGGTGGTGAAATACTGGAACAAGTTGCCTTGAGAGGTGGTAGATAACCTTAAATATTGACAGGGATGGGACATGCCAGACAGGGCTCTGAGCAAACTGATCTAGTTAAAGGTGTTCCAGCTCACTACACAGGGATTGGACCAGATGACCTTTAAAGGTTCTTGCAACTCAAACCATTCTATGATTCTATGAAAATGCAGCGTAGGTCTGCTTCCCTAAACAACTTTATTCTTTCTGTACAAAAGCAAATACAATTCTGTACTTCTACCAATAACCACAAGGACCTTTCTGTCCAAAATCTTGCCTTTTCCTCCACTTCCATCTAGATCAGCCAGATACTAGGATTCTGCCTCT
Source organism: Merops nubicus (assembly GCF_000691845.1). Classification (NCBI taxonomy): domain Eukaryota; kingdom Metazoa; phylum Chordata; class Aves; order Coraciiformes; family Meropidae; genus Merops; species Merops nubicus. Next base: position 113,179 of record NW_008629158.1, read on the forward strand.
CCCTATGCACTTGCCTTCTGTCACACATGAAGGCAAGGATATGGGATGTTCCCCACTCAGAGAATTTAGCGACAATCTTTTTCAAAGATTCTGGTGTCAAAGGAAAGCATTCCAACGGCTCTGAGCTTTTTTTTTTTTTCCACATGGAGATTAACAAGTAGCAGCAACATGGCAGTGACTTGGTTTGACTTCCAATAGATACACAGCATCCAAACACTGATACTATGTCAAGATACAGTTTGGACTTATTCAATTCTGTCCCCTTTGAGGCTTTTCTGCCGACCCAAACCAAGCCAAAAAAACCCAAACAAATTAAACAAAAAAAAACCACCCAAAAAACCCACCCCCAAACCCAAAACAGTAAAAAAAGAAAAAAAGGCCTCAATATGTGCCACATCCCCTATTGTGTCAGGGCATCTCTCAGTGCCATCTTCCAGCCCTGATGACTTTAGTATTCATCCCCTTTTGCAGTAGATGGCCCTTTTGCAGAGCTACTGACCAATGCTTTCTGCTGCCTGTGCATCAGGGAAGATTTTTTTTAAAGGGATATTGATAACTTCATGTGATCTGGAGATGTAAAGGTTTTCATCTGTGAGAAAGTCACATCAGCCAATGCACTGAGCTCTCCAAAAGTTCCAAAGTTTACTTTCAACAGAGCTTGATTGTGCAAAATCAGCAAGAAAAAAACAGTTTATATCCATCATCGTTTGTGAGAGACTTAACATGTTTCAGATCAGAAAGGCAGCCACAGGCAGGTTCTGTACTGGCTTCTTAGTTCTCCTGCCAACTGTACGTATTTGGATCAGCCCATATAACCCTGCTGCATCAGACACCTCTGATCTCACATAGTTTCTTCCAATGAATAGTAGCAGCAGTAGCTGGACAGTTAATAACTCTGGGCAACAAACCCTAGGTAGAAAAGCTGTTGCTGGTTATTTCTTCCTGTGAGTTAGTAAATTCAAACTCAAGTTAATGCTGAGCAGTAGTTGCCAGAAACTGCCAGTTTCTTTGTGCATCACCACAAATAAAAGCTACTTATGTAAGTCAAGTAGGCTTACATTTTCACCTTAGTCCTTGAATTTGGCAATCTCAAAGCCCTTTGCAAACATCACCTTAGAAGACTACCTGATCTTCCCATTTATATGGGGGAGAACTACAGGAACTGCTAATCATCTTCAGAGAAGTCCCAAACTGGTCATGAACTTTATTTCACATCTAAGAGCTGAATTGCAAGTATACTTGCTTCATTTGTATTCACAACCTACTGGAGACATTTCAAACCCCACCTTTGATTCCTCATTTCAGTGCCACCAACATGTCTCAACTGCACTTCATTCACAGGGGCTGAGGCTCCTAATGAATGACAAAATTAAAAAAGCTTGCTTAGCATATTGCTACTTGGCCTACAATCCACTTGGGAACCGTGAGACAGTAACTGATACAAAGTGAGATCTAAATAATGGATGCTAATGGCAGCTATAATGATATTGGGGAGCACACAGGTCCACTGAACTCAGTAGAATAGTAAGAAAAAAACCAGGTAAGAGTCTCTCTTTCATTTCTCCAGAGTCCAAATGATTTTGTTTTAAAGTCATGATACACACAGGACAAAAAGGAAAACACCAATACTGCCTGTAGCTTCTACAGCACTGAACTGGGAAGGCTGAAGAATTAGATGCAGTGATTTGGTATCTCGGCAATTCCAAAACCCTCCCTGTTTATATTATATGAAGGAAAAAATGGATTCAAACTATAGGAATGTTAAAAGTCAGAAGTGCCTCTGTGAGTCTGAGTTTGAGAGTCACATCTGCTTTCCAGCTCCAGAGCACTGGAATAGCTCCAGAGGGAAGCAAACCAGGGGAAAAAAAGAAAAGGGGGGGAAAAAAAAAAAAAAAAGAAAAAGAAGGGCAGGAAATGAGGATCAGCACATGGCCAGGAATTTGGGGAAATTACATATTTAAGGTGGAACAAGCTAATATCTTTAAGGTGGATTCCATTTACAAGCTGCTGGATTTGTTTTTATTTTTACACACCGTGTCCTCAGTCTCTATTATGCAACCTAGCAGACAAGGCAGCAGGATTCAACTGGAGAATCCTTCTGCTCCCTCTCCACTCACACTCAGTGCAGGAGAAGGAGCTGCTCCTTTTAGGGCACTCAATACTCAGAAAAGTGTATTTCTGCAAAAGAGGAAACCTTCTGAGTCAGATCAATTTAAGTCTAATAAATAGCACAGAAGAAGTTTGAGATCTACCCAGGCTACCCCGGCTGCAAAAGACCAGCTTGCAAGGATAGATCACCACATCAACATTTCCAAAGGTATTGCCCACAGAAGGAAACCAACCTGTTTCTAAGAGCAGTTTAATCCTCCAGCAAGACCGCAGCATTGTGCTCCAAGGCAGCAGAAATGCTGGGTGTCAGCCAGCATCCGAGGTCACGCAGATATGGGAAGCACCTAACCCACCTTTCAACAAGAAAAGGGGCTGCTCAACTCAAAATGCTTCTTACAAAAAATCCAAGGGCATGCTGCATTTGCCAACTACCATAGGGTGGCTGGGGCATCCACTGTCCTGCCAGTAGATCCCCATGAAGGAGCTACTTAAGCCACTGCAGCAAGTGTCACTGTCCACCAGAATGCACTTCTTTCTTTACATAGAAAAAGTGTTTTGGGTTAGTCCAAACAATTGTGAGGAAAAGGGAGGCAGAATTCTGCTTATTGTAGAACTGTTAATATGATAAAGGGGAACCTGCAGTAGTAATAAGGCTTCATCTCAGAAATATCTTGCAACGTCTCTCCCATCAGAAAACCTATGTGCTCTTCATTCCTCTAACTTTGGCTTCCACTTCAGTGAATGGTTAAAGGAGAAAAAAATGTAACCTCACCAGACCCAGGCATCACCCAGGCATTTTTGAGTTCCTCCTATCTAGAGTGCCTTCCTGGCTCCACTGCTATCTTTATGAGCCTATTCCCTCTAAAAGAGCACTAGATGGAAGAGAAAAAAAGTTTTCTAAGTAAGGGACACTAAGAAAAACAATAACATTGCTTCAGTCAGCATTTTCACATTCCTCATTCATAGCTGACATATCAAGCAGAGTTCAAACAAAAGCAAATTCTAGCTTGGGCAGGGAAAAGGGGAAAAATATATTCACTATAATTGCAGGCTGAATAGAAAAAGATGACTAGATGAGATGGTTTGCACTGCCCGAGAGATAAACCTCTGTTTTCAGCTACCTGTTATGTAATATTTTATTTAAAGAGAAATGGGATGTCACAGCACTGCTGGGTTTGCACATAGGTACAAAACAAGGGGCATAATATGAAAGTACACTAAAACTGAAGTGCTGCCTGAATCTAGGCAGAAAAAGCTCTTAAGTACTCATACTAACACCTTATATTATTGAGACTTACCTAACCTACATTAAGCATTTCAAAAGGGGATTCTTAAGTCACAAGTCTCCTCTATGGCTGCCATTTCAAATACAGAACTAAGTTTGATACACAATGATAACTTTGCCTGCCCTTGGAATCCAGTTCCTCTACATTAAGAATATCTAATGTGGACAGGCAGAAATCAGGAAAATTATTTGAAACCATCAGTAAGTTTGGAAAAGGGCTGTAGCAAGCAGATTGAGCTCTCATATTCTCAAAAAATAGCATTATCTGCCTGTCCAAAACAGCTCAAGAGATTACAATCAACTTCTCAGCATTGCTATAAATATATTTAAGCATGTTGCAGAATAACTCTTATACTGGAAACACATTAAAATTACACACAACAGAAAGCCTTGTTAGGTCTCATAGACCTAAACTCAGATACGGACTTTTAACTTGAAGGAAGAAAAACAAAACCTACAAGTTCAGAATTTCCCCACCAGGATGGTCCACACGTTTTGCAGACACCAGAGTTACTTTAACCACCACTGTATCATTTTAGCCTTTTCTTTACATTTGTTCAAGAGTCATTATGAATAATTTGGGCTCCCTTGCCCAGCTACAGAACTGTTTAAATGCTAACATTCAGTGAATGATCAGAAAAGGTCATTGTCACAGATTCTGCAGCGATCTGGCTGCATGGCTTCTTTACCTTATGTACCACCATCCTTCCAGGTTCTTTTGGATGACCTCCACGGTGACCCCTTTTTCGAACCCAATCTCATCCTTCCCCTGGCTGGCGTACGGCTGGATAGTGACATATTTCTCTTCTAGTGAGGGGAGAAAAGGCAACATCAGTTAGGGTCAGAATTAGTCCAGCTGTTTTTCTGTTCTGTTTGCTTTTAAACTGTTCTGCAGTGATTACGTGGAGCCATTACAAAAGGCGGAGCCCGGCTCAGGGGCCCACTGATTATTTATGCTGACGACATGATAGATAATCAGCCCCTCGCCACTGCCCTGCTGCTGATAATCACAAAACGTTTCCATGCCAATAATGACAAAGTCCTCAGAGAGCTTCCCCCTTCTTCCCGCCCCCCTTCCAAGTTCCTCGAGCTGGTAAGGGAGAAGATTTGAAGCTGGACTTAACTCCCATACTGTAACTTGACAGAATCAACCCGGCTGCCAAATCAGCCAAGCGTCACCGCGGGAGCTCCGGCCAGTTGGCTCTCTGCAGACGCACATGGCTGCCCAAAGCATTGTGTTACTGAAACCCGAGCCCCGCCGCCCGAGTGGGACGGATCCTGCCCGGCGCAGGGGGGCTGGCCCATCCTGCTGCCTTCCTTCCACCTCCCAGACAGCGCAGGTCTATGGCAAAGAGCTTGAAATGGCATTTTAAAAGCGACAAAAGAATAAAAGGGTTTTGCATTTGCCAGGAGACCATGCAGCGTTTGCATTCATGGGTTGTGAAGTGCTTTGCAAACATACTTTTGCCAGACCTCACTCCAGAGAAATACATGTGTGGCAGTAGTAAAGAAGGGCCAGAACCAAGGCACATACTTCAAAAGCACAGGTTAAATTTCAAGCATGGTACTTGAGCCAAAAACCAGAATCCCTATTCACCTCCAGCATCTATCCCCTTTGCAGACAGGCAAAGGTGACAAGACTTGCTGAGAACAAACCGATGAGCAGAGCAGAACAGGCACTTCTCAGCATCTTCCTCTACCCACCAGGAGTCACTTCGTGCAGCATTTCCATCACACTCAAGGTCCACCTTTTCCTCTGTTAATTTCCAAAAAATTACAACTAGCGTTGAAAACGTGAACCAGCAGCCTTGCTCGGCAGCAGCAGGCACGGAAGGTGTTGCGAAACCTCCCTCCTGAACCCAAGATACAGTGCATGTAGCAGCATGGGGTTCTGTAGCTGGATCAAAGGCAGGGCACGCAAGCAACAATGTGCACCCCAACTGGCCTTCCTAGCACTTTCTACCGGCCGCCACAATAAGGCACAGCCAGGAAGAAATAGAGTGTTGTCAGTCCGCAGGAGCAGGCAGAAAATTAAGTGAATCCAGAGCTCCTGATCACTGCAGAACAAAGGAGCTATGAAAAAGTTGCAGCAGCTTGAGGCAAACACTCCTTTGGAGAGAGCAAAGCAGACCCAACCATCTGTTTGGGTTTGTGGCTCAGCTGCATTTTGCTGCTGGGTGAAGCATGGAAACTTTAAAGAGAAAAAAACCAAACCAACCACCTTACTGAGACAAAGTAAGAAGTAATACCTCAGAAAAGCGGAAAAAATGTTGGCAGGGCATCTTGTGGCAGAAAATCCAGCAAAGCTACATCTCTTAAGTCTGTTTCTCTTGATGGGTTGCATTTGAATCTTTCTAACTCTGATGGGGTAAAACTTGTCAAAACCTTTGCTTCTAATAGGAAGATACCCTCTCCTGCTCTCCCTTAGGAGGGCTGCATTAACTGTTTTATAACCAGTAAGGAATTCCAGCTAGTCTGTCATTAGAACCATCATGACAACACCTCCCCCACAGAAATTACTATAAGATGGGACCTGACAAGTGAAACCACTTCAAAGTCCCAGGCCAGCTTTCCTAGCTGGGTTTCTGCTCTGTGCAGTAACGGCAGACTCAGTTTTCCTCTGTTTCAAACGACTGCTGCTGAAAGAGTTACAAGCCCAGTTTCTACTGCAATCAAATCCCCAAGCACTAGACTGAACTGAACTCCAGAAGGTCCCTGGGCAGCTAAATCCTATCCCTGAGAGGAGAGGCCCAAGGCAAAGCTCAGGTGCAGAGCTCCACTGCCCAGACACCCATTGCTTCAGACACTTCCAGGGACATTTATTGGACAGCAATAAAGAGCTAAGCTATGCGTTTGCTGAGCATTGGAAGAAGTCCCCGCTTTGTCTCTCCCTGATACCAAAGTTGCATCAAAACCAGGACTATCAGAGTTCAGCCTTGCCACTACAGCTACATCAGAAGTTTATTTAACTTATTTTTCCTCCACATAAGCACCAGTCCCTGCTGCAGCTAAAGCCAGCTATTCATCTCCTCTTGCTGGGCAGTGTGGTCTCATTCTTCAGGGATGTGACCTCCCTTCTTCTGCAGAGGACAGGGTAGGAGGCCACAAGTGAGGTGCTCACTCCTAGATTTCAGCACAGCTTTCCTGACTCCTGCTCCAGCAGGACTTCAATGTATCAGATTACTATTTGAAAGACTTTAAGAGGAGATAATTTGACACTTCATGATGGATACACAAAGTTACTGGAAAGAGAACACAGATAAGTGGTTTCATGAGAGAATCAGCAGAGCATCAGCCAGTAGGAAGACACTACTCTGAGTTACACTGACAAATCTGAAGTATCATGCTGATTTCATTCGGATACTATGACATGCAACAGTATAAAACACAAGGCGGTGAAACATCTCAGATCTACCATCAAAGTCATATGCCCAGATCTACACAGAATACAAAAGTATCTAATTTTGAGCCATTAAATTTTGGCTTAATTACCAGAAAAAAAAAAATGCAAACAAGAGTTTAATTTGTTCCCCAGCTGCAGCATCTGTTACGCCAACTTCACTGTTGAGGCCAAGTGGGCAGAATAAACCTTACTACATGCTGCAAAGCACACACATCAGCTAAAAGGCAGCATTTTGGAAATAACGGGATGAGAGACCTACTCCTCTTAAGACAAAAATGGAATAACGGCACCTCTGTTCCTAGTGTGTGACACCAGAGATCTGTTCATAGCTCAACCAGCCAACTTTATCTTTGTTTCTTTGCCTCTAGTTTGCAGGTCAAAGATACCTTCCCCAGCTGAACTGAAGGAGGTACCTCTACTGGAAATGCAACTGCATCTGAAGAAGGCACACATGAAGAAGCAAAGCCTGTTTGGCAAAGAGCTACAATTCAAATCTGCATCATCCAACTGCAACCCACTTAGCATGGAAGAATTAGTATGTGCCAGTCTCTCTCCTCCCCAGACACGGACACTATTTACACCATGCACAGCAAGGATCTCTGCACTGTTTGGAATACGCAGCTCATACCACACACTTGTAGCTGTGCTCTGCCCAGCCCTCCCTGACACCCTGGCAACCAGTGCTCAGTGTGCTATTCCAAAGCCTCACTTCCCTATCAATCTTTCCTCTTCTCCCTCTTCTCCCCAAAGAAAGGCACGCTTCTATTTTACTGTGGTTCTACCTAAAGTCTCCTTAGGCTTGGGACTACAACAATATCGAGACAGATCCTGGTGGACCACTGGTAAAACACTGTGCACAGCAGAGGACAGTTCCCATGTCCTTGTGACAGCCCACAACTGAGATTTCCTCAAAACAAGCACAGCACAGGGTGCTGCAGTCCAGCTGGGAGGTGTGCATATGCACAGGACAAAGCATTTGAGCTGCACAACGCCCTGCAGTACAGCTGTGTATAGTATGTGGTTTTTACAGATACACACAGCCATGCTATTTTCAACAGACCTGGTGCAAGGAAGTCAGTGGTATTCAAGAATTACAAGTCACAGGCAACTAATGCCTTTCCATAGCTGTTAGAAGAATAAAGAAAAAAAACAAACCCAAACCAACACAACCATTTAGTGCCCCTACAGTAACATAAGTGTTCTGCCAAGCTGAGGCCTTTCCTATACACAAATAGCGAGAGCTTCAAAACTAAAAAGCTGTTCTAAGAACAGTTTTTGAATGCATGCCTAGCACTGCAGTAGCTGAGACCATTCCTTTTTTCTTCCTTCATCCTGCCTCACACCTACCACTTCTCCTGGCACAGTTCATGAGTCTATCATCAGATGGACCTGAAGCCAAGGGAAGAAAGGTTAGTATGACCCTAAGTGTGGTTTGGTTCACTGCAGGCCTGGACAAGCATGAAAGAGAAGGGAAGATGCTGGGGAAGGTGAGACTAGCTTTTTTAGTGGTGGCACCACAAACCCTGTGTAAAACTCTTCTCTGTACTAAGCCAGGCCAGTTTCAATGCTGCTTTACCTAATTTTGATGGAAGACACCTATTTCTGAGACTGCTGGAAGCACAGTCAAAGTAACCCATATGAAACTTGATCTAAACCCAGGCTAGAATATTTTCAGTGCCCACAGGTCTTCTCCCACCCACTGTAAGATGCAGCTTAATGAAGTGCAACTTTTTGCCTAACTAGGCTTTATAATACAGCTCTTAAACCATTGTATGATTTACAGCAGAGCAAGATGACCTGTAGGGACTTTGGCAATGTCCATCAAGTAGTAAAAGGCCACCTTTGCAGTCATTGTGTAGTAGAGATTGAAGTATTTCTTCTGTGTCACCCACCATGTTCAATGGCTATGATATAACACACTGGTTGCAGAAAAGCTAGGGATGCTACATTTAACTTGTTAAATTTTAGGAGGACTTAACGTCAATAAGATTTATTCTTGGACAATGACAGCCCATGACATCAGTGCTTTGTTTTTTCCCTTTTGTGTAGGACTGCAGCTTGTAATTAAAGAGCCAGCAGATGTGTTCATTCCATCCTACTCTCTTGAAACAGCATATACCCAAATAGGTTTTCTTTAGTTTTACCTGCTGTATTTCTGTCTAGTAGTAAATGGGGAATCTCAAGGAAATTTTAGGCATTGGGCATGGCATCTTCCATATCAAGTGACCTGTTAAGGACACCTCTCCCACAGAAAAAAAACTCAGAACAGCTAAGATGAAACTCCATCTGTTCCTGAAGGAACTGTACCCAATTGTCCAGCAGAGCAAGACACCAAACGTGACTGTCTGTGAGGCTCCTCCAATCCCATCTGTCAAAGCAGAATTTCAGATTTTACACGTGTCTGTGCACACATACTACATATTAAAGTTATGAGGTGTTTTGAGAAAGCAGTTTGGTCCCTCCTCTGGCTGTCTGGATTTATACTTACTGTCAGGTCAAGGAAAGCAGACCTACAGTTTTACTGCTCAAGTTGTAACATAGAGCTTCAGTAGCAGTTTCCAAATCTTCCTTATTCAATCTGCCCGATCCCCTTGGCACTGGTTATTTCAGATTCCTCCTCGTCTACCACCAAGTTAACAGTTCCTTTCCCTGGCATCTTCAAAATCCTCTATTACTGCTGCTCCTCACTGCCACAGCCCTGATATGGCCCTTCAGCCTCTTTTGCACAACCACCTCCTGCCTCCTTTGCTCCCTTCCCAGCCTTTCAACACACTGCTCTTGCCACAGGCTCTTGTCACAACTGCACTCTGGTACTTCAACCACACTCCAACCAAGTCTACACCCAATTCAAGCTGTTCCATCATGAATTTTCAAGCCTGTGTGTTGTGCCTTGCTTTAGTATCCCACCACGCACCCCCATGTGTTCTGCTCCCTTTGGATTTCCCACTCCTTCAAATCCTTTCTTCCTTTCTTCTGATGTCTTATCAAGCTGAGTAGACTCCCTCCTCCATGGTATCAACCTGAAACTCTCAAATCTTTCCTCTAAAATAAGCCTCACCTACCCTGACTTCCTGCCTTGCCAAACAAGCTTAGTTTTAGCTCTTCTCTAAAAACCTTTAAAAACACCAAATAAATATCACTTTCCACTGTGAAAAACCTTTTGGTAGTAATGAGACGCATGCCAAATTGCCACTTGCCCAGGCTCCTTTGATGTACAGATTTCTCTCTCTCTGTTTAGGCTGCAAACTGTTTGGGACAGGAACCTTTCCTTTAAGCAGCTAAAATACCATGCACGTTTCCAGCCCTGCATAATCAGTCTCATCTCTTCTAGGCAAACGGCCAATGCTCTTAAGTTTCTGCTTCCAAGTTCTGGGCACCCCATTTCGCATACCTCTCCTTCACCTATATTTTATAAGCTTGCTCTTTTCTGCCTCTATAAATAAATGTGGAAGTTATCTGCAGCACTTCAGGAGCCAACCAAGTCAGGGATTAATTTCCTTTGCTCAGCTGGTGTTTGTACATGCCCCCAACTTTCTGTGACCCCATCCTTGTTTGATATGCTGGTAGGGTGGGGATAGGGAGGAATTGGGCTAGAAATTAGCCAATTAACGATTTCTCAGCAAAATACAACCGCTCCAAACCTACATCTTCCAAACCACAGAAGAATTTTCTTTCAAAATACTTTCCCCTCAGTCAGCAGTCTGCTCTTGCCCTCCCCCACTCCACCACCCCTTTGTCAGACCCGCTTCTGGAAAAAGTCTCACTGTTCCAGAAAGCAATGCATTAATTCAACATGGACTTTGTTTTACTTGTCTAAACACTCAGCAGAAAAAAAATAACTGTCCACAGTTATCAAACGTGTTCATCTGCAGACAGGAGCTCTTCAGTCACTGTCCTTTTCCCTCCCTCTCTTTTTTTTTTTTTCTCTCTTAAAAGAAAAAGAAAACCTCATGCCAGAAGATAGAAAAGAACAGTAATGACATTTCTTCTGAAGAGTTCTGTATTGCACGTACTTTCTTCAAACAGCAAGGGGCAATAAACATTTACTACTTTCCTTGGACCATGGAGGAGGAAAAAAGGAAAAAAAGAAAGAAAGAACAAACTAAGACTAAAGCTACTTCTGTGCTGGTTTGACACAACATGTCAAAGCAGCCTTTTGCTGCAAGTGACAAACTTCTCTCCAGCATCAAGAACAAGTGGGAAAAAAAGTGTGAAAACAGAGGGAAGAGTCCTGTGAGTAATGAGGGGGCTGCCAAAGAGCAGCTCTGGTGGGATGCAGGACTCTTCTGGTGGAAGGGTAAGAGTGCATGAGCACACCAGCCAGGCTGAATTACCACCACTGATCGAGGGCTCTGTCCATAGCTAGAAAACTGACTGCACAATGACTGACCCAGGCTAGGAGAAAAGGTTCAAGTATCAAGACCAACTCAAGATGGGGTTCAAGTATGAAGACCACTGGGTTACATAGCTGCCTTCATCCTGTGCCCCATCCATTTCTCCCCATCAAGCTCCTTCTCTCTGTTAGGCAAGCAGTAGGAAAAATTATGGTTTCTAAGTTCTAACTTTAACTTGCTTTGCATAGCAAATTTCTTGTGCTAGCAGCTACTCTTAAATAATAGGCTCATTTGACAGAAATTCAGCTCCTATGTCACTATGCTGTTGATACGAAGAACTTTAAAGTACTTTCCTGTGTTGTAACAGCTCCAGTTGAAATTGTTGGGCACAAAACCGAAGCAGCACTAACTTACGTCAGAAATCTGGCATATAAACAGGCATGTAAACCCCCCACTTTCCACAATCAAACTGAAATAGCACAAATGACTTCTCCTGAAATTAGCCTGTAAACAATCCTAAAATCCTCTTCCAGGGGAAGTTCCAAATAAATGCATGTGTAGGATTAGCATTTTACTCAGTAAAAGAGAACAGGAACTCTGCAGCTTGCAGGTCTAACAAGTGTCAGGACTGAGGAAAACTATAACCATTCAGGCTTCTCCTCACAATCCATATTTGTATTATTGGAGTTTGTAAAGTATATACAAACATTTAGAAAACATACCACACTTAAAAACACTTAACATTTAAAAACCCCCAAGCTCTGCAGCTACAGAAGAAACAGAAACCAATGTAATCTCTTAGATCTGGGCACACCACAGACCATTTTAAAGAGAAAAGTTCAGCAACAAATGTCATCTGTTTCTCTTTGCAAAAACAGACTACAGCTGTTCTCTTTGCAGGTTTTTTTTTTTTTTTCAGCTTTAAAAAAAAAAGAACACTACCATGGTATTCAATAATTTCTCTTTCATGTTTCTTATTCACAGACCAAATAACATTGCTCCCAAATATCTCAAGTTCAGGGGTGCTTAGCCTCTTCAAATGGTTTTGGGGTAGAAATAAGACAATGTTGCCCCTGATAATTCTCCCCCATTAGGCAGTCTGTGACAGGGAAGCAAACACCCTTCCCTTCCACATTCAAGCTTTCCCAGTGTTTTTAAAATCCACTTTGAAAACCCTGGCTATCAGAAACAACACTTAATTCCTTCACTTCTGGCTTTAAAATTATTCTATCACAGACCTAGCTGGTAAAAATGCTTATCAGTGGTACCTAAGTATAAATATAACGGGAAGCATCCTTCAGAGCTTGCTTTTAAACTCCAGTGAACTCCCAGAGCTAATCCTTCCAACAGCAGGGACTATCTCAAGCAGAGCACCACTGGGTGGGAAGAATTTCAGCCAAAATGTTTAATTGAGTTTATTTCCAAGACAGAGGCCAAGTGGGGGAGGGGAAGCTCTTTTGCCTTCATTGAACAATTCTGGCAATCTCCTGTTTAAGCAGCTCTAGCTCTGTGCTTTGGAGCAGGGACTTGAAGGTTGGCAGCAGAAAGCATGTGTATACTTCATGCACTCTGTCAATTCAGCGCAAACCCACCCAAATTTGGCCTTGTTAGGAGTCTTTTGGGCTGCGAGGGAAAGAAAGGAGAAACAATCTCTCCTGACCTCACATAAACTGTGATCTGTTAGAGAACAGTGGCCTGAACGCCCAGAGAGACTCCTACATTTGAGAACCGCAGTGTGGCGGACATAGATGTCTGGACAGACTACAGCTATGCCGGATGATGAAGCCTCTGTCTCCAGCCTGTCCCTGTCTCCAAGTACTCCAATCACTTTTGTTACTTTCAATGACCTTGTCCCTGAAAGAGCTTCATAACCTATTGTTTCAGATGACACTAAACAGCTTATTTTTAGCTAGTCTGGCAAGCTATGGCTTAAATACATTGGATAGAGCTCATAAAAGCAGCTCAGCTATGGAGGGTGCCCCAAACCTTGAGATGCTGCAGTTTGGTGCCCCAAACCTTGAGATGCTGCAGTTTGTGCCAAATTCAAGTGCTGAGATTTAGTTTGAGATAAAGCATATTCTCCAACACACTCAAAACCCCAGCATTGCTTGAGCCTAATAGGGAAGAAACTTATGGAGCAGGGATTGAAGAGACTAGGGGCACCTGTGGTAGGGAAGACTGCCAGGGAAGATGATCTGACAGTGGTCAGAGGGAAGGTCTGGAGAAGACGCATACAGATGGTAGGCATAAGGGTGCAAGAGGGAAAACCTGGGAATAGAACTTAGGTCATTGAGTCTTACCAGTCAACTACACTAAGGGACCAATCATGCAGTCTTCTTATTTTATGGAGGTTTGTTTGCAATATGTTACATCTGTAATAAATGAATTGTTTAGAAAACTGATTCCCAGAAATGCTCCCAGTTAAATTGCCTGGAAGTATCTGGCAGAGTCTGACAATGCAAGATAAGTAGCTCCCAAACTCTTTGGGCTCAGAAATAGGCACAAATTCTTTTTCTACAAACCAGCATATGTGCTTATGAGTGTGGGGTTTGTTTTTTCTTTGTGCCTTCAGGGTGTGTTTGGTGGCTGGGAAGCAAGACTTGGTCTTCTGAGGGTAGTGCCAGTTTACATTAGGAAGAACACCCCTCTTGTTTTGGTTTCCTCAATAATACTTTGAGGGAAAGGTAAAAGGTCACTGTAAAATTTTATGTGTTTGACACACAGAAGTCTACACATAGAACTGCTACCAAGCACAGGAGAAGATAAATTTGCTGCTTTAAAAATACATTCTCTTCTTAGGAGGAAAAAGCACCTTTTCCTCAACTAAGACTTCTCTTGTGCTTAAATTTGGTTCCATCCCCACAATAAGGGGATTGAAACTTAACTGAAAGTTACATAGAGGTGCAAATGGTGCTTCCCTCATCTCCTTGATTTTTAAAGTGCAACAAATACCACATCTGGACAATCTTGCAAGAAGAAGAAAAGGGGATAGGAAGGGGTACCTTTTCTCAGAAAAACATGATTTACATGCACTGGATGAATGCTTGGCCTGAATGATTCCCCAGACACTACTCAAACACAGCTTCAGAAGATGAGGCGTAACCCCCACCCCACCATGCTCCCTGTCAGACCAGCAAAGCTAAGAAAAAAAAAAAAAAAAAAAAAAAAGCTGCTTAAACACTCAGGACTGATGCCAAAAACCCCCCAAAGTTCTGAATAAGTTTGTCTTTAGTAGCAAGCACTGCTTGCAAGGATAAGAGGACTAAAACTGGAGTAACTCTCATCTTTCTACACCAAGCACTTTTCCAGTACATACATCTTTGACTATGGCTTTTTGGCACTCTTCTCATTTTAACAGCCCTAAAAGTATCACTTATCCTTACTGAGGTAGGAAAGACTGAGTATGAATACACCCCAAATTAAAACACATGTGAGCTTCCCCAAGCAACATGAGGAGTCAGACTGCATGGTTACCCTTAGACATCAGCCTTCAGCTCTTGGGGTCCCTCACTTTGGCTTCAATACACCCTCAAGCTGTCAAAATCCACATCTAAACTCTGGAGCTTTGGCCTCTCTCCACCAGAGGTGTTGAAGGTGCAGCCCCCAGTGCACAACAGCCGAAGCTGCAGCACGGCTTTGGGTGCACCCTTAGGGGCTGGTGCCATAGGAAACTGAATTCACCTCGACTCTGCTGCCTGTTGACTATCCCGCCCAGCGTCCATCGCCGGTCCAGGCGTCTCAGGTGAGCCTTGCGTCGCTTAGACACTAGTTTGGATCACAAATGGAAACAAAAAACAGAAAAGAAAAAAAAATGATGGGAGGGTGAGGGGTAAAAACAAAACATGGCATTTAAAAGCACTGGTCTTGTAAAAAAAAAGCAGGAATGGGTTAGGTGGGATGCAGATGTTTTCATTTAGTTCATATAGTACAGTGGAACAAGTTAGCTTCTTGAGCCTGAGTAACATGGACCACCTAGAACTGTCACAAATTGACACCCTTACTATTGGCTTTCCTTAAAAAAAAAAAAAACCCAAACAAAACAACAAAATCATACACACACCCTACAATCAGCTGCACAACTGCAGATAACTTGTCCAGAGAGGCTGTAGTGGTAGGACAGATCAACATCATTGCTGTTGTGTTTTCTAGTTAGGCTGCATGATCATTGGAGGATTCAATCTACTGCATATGACATCAAACCCAATAGTGCTCTAAACTCTCTCTAAGCAAATTGTCACACTACAAATAAAATCTGAGTAAGGAAAAAAAAAAAGCAGCTTCTCTCGTGAGTTCACTTGTAAAAGCAGCACTCAGGAACAACCCAAGTGAAGTGTCTGATGGCTCCTTGCTTGCAACGTGACTCAGTCACTGACGGAACTAATTCTCATGTTCCAAACTTCTAATATAATGATTACAAATATAAGGAAAAAACTAACCTAGCAATTATTGAGCAGGCTCAAGAAGCTAACAAGCCAGAACTGAGAATTAGTTACACACTGACACAATAATTTATGCTCAAAATATAAATAAAGACAAGACACCTATGGAAATGGCATTTTAAGAGCAGCTGTGCACAGAGGACACCACTTGTTTTATGGATCACATACATAGATCTGTACTTGGTTCCAGTTACACACCCTTGTATTCATGCGAGCAGACACTACTGTCTTTTAGAACTACATTCTTTATACAATCAGACACAGCAAAATTATTTGATTGGGGAACGATTAGCTGAACAAGTGAAAAAAATACTTCCCCCAAAAGTGGCTTTTGCCTTTTTGACCTTTACATCTGTCAGAGGCTTAGACCAGACATCTGCAGTCAGCTCACTCTCCTCAATTTCTCCTTTGCTGTAAGGCCTAAACCTTCCTTAGTCTCCTTAAGTGGAGGTGTGGTGAGTCTTGTTGAATAGACACAATGTCTAGTTTGTGGTACTCTGTACTTCCCCTTTAATCCCATGTGGGCCAAAGAACCACAAAAACTTTTCAGAGGAGCTGGATTTTAAGTTTATAGATTACTACATTTTTGGCTAATGGAAATCAGCGTTCCTCCGGAGAACCACGGTGGCACAGAAAATGAGCCATCTATATCCCTTACTGGCAGTGTTTTTCTTACCAAGTGGTTTAACCTGGTGGCTTTCTCCAAATCAATGAGACATTAGGCTGCCAGCTAAACACGTTACACAGGAGGCAACACAGGACACCTCACTAGACATACAGATTATAGCAGAGAGATAGAGAAGCTAAATTCTCAGTAAGAGAATGTTGCCCACATTAGGAGGTTTCTATACAAGAAATGAAAGATATCGAACTTCAAGGCTTGCAGGAAGGAGGGGTGTGGAAGCAGCAGAAATTTGCTTCAGGTGTCACAAAGCAATCACCTATAGCTCTTTGCTCACACTTTGCTTCCCAAACTTGGACTTAGTCATGCCAGTTAGTCACCACAAAGGGTATTTATCAACAAGTGCCTAAATCTTTCCAGACATCATTTAAAGATGTTTATTTTAACAACTCCTGTGGTTGCAAATGTTTCTTTAGATTGCTTTCTGAATGTTTTCCAAGCCTTGTAAGACAGTGTTGGTCTAAACACAGGCTCAGGTAGCAGCTGGCTGTCCACCCTCATCTTGACAAAAGATGTTGTGCAGGCTCAGATGCAGGGAGGAAGCACTTTTGTTTTTCTCAGAGAACAGACTATTTAAACAGAGACACATGGAAATATCACTGCTATGCAAAGGCAGCATTATTAGTAGCATTCAGCACCTCCTTATCTCTACAAGGGTCTGTCATGAAAGAGTAGCCCTTTGGGTCTGCCACTTTTGTGGACTTGTTCTGGGGCTATCGTAAACAGAGAGAGCCAAAAGGCTGACAGAAAAAGCAAAAAACTCCCCACCTTAGTGTCTCTACCTTTTCAAATTAGGCAGAGCAGAGATTGCTCAGTTGCAGGAAGACAGCATTTCCAGGAGTTGCTCTGAAAGTTCTATGAACTCTAAATCCAGGCGCTGGAGCACTTAATCAGCCTCCAGTGTCTTCCTCCTCAGTTACATTGGAGCCCTTTTCTCCTGCCTACCAAGACAGAGTTGGCAAGTTTTCTGTGTAAGTATTTTTACTTTTATACACTTATTTGAAAGAGTGAATCTGAGTTATTCTTTCCTCTCTTATGGAATAACTATTAGGAGAAGCCCAAGTAAAGAAAAACTGGAGGAGGGCAGGGGAACAAAGAACAAAAGAAGTCTCAGCTTATGTGGTTAATAACGTAAAACAAAGCTGAAAAGCAAGCAAAAGCTGGGGCACATCAAAGCAGCTGTGGAGGTAATGCAATTAGATTTGTCACTGAGATGGAACTGAACTGAAAGGGAAGAACAGTCTCAGGTTTCAGCATATCTGCATTTGGAGTAAGGCAGGGAGTATGACTGCTGACTGTAGCTGTGGAGAGCAGTGTCAGGGATTAAAGGGGGACAAGAAGAAAAAGATAAGGAACATCTGATGGATTTTCCATTTCCCAAAAAATGCTGCTGTATGGCAACAGCCTTGTGCAGAGTACACTCCAAAGGGCAATATGAAAGACAGAGGAGAGCTTGAAGTGAAAACAGTTTAAGCAATAATGCTGTCGAGCATGCACCATATTTAGGGTCAGGAAAAGGGAGGAAGCTACAGACCAATAGACAAAGCATTCTTCACTCTTTTGGAAAAGAGCAGTGTATATATATTTTTTTTTCTTTACTAACAGGGAAACTTTGCTCACTGCTTTCGCATCCACTAAGATGTTGCATCATACCAGACTGGTTCCTGGCCCACCACTCTACAGCCAGTCTGTCTCAAAACCCCAAGTGACCCAGGATATGGGTAGCTTTGAGCAGGGAAAAATAAGTCACAGAGCCAAAGACTTCAATAAGCCACAGATGTCACTCCTGGGGCTCAGCACAAAGTTGTGTTTTGCCTGTGTGCTATCTTAACTGGCAGATGGTCACCCCAACACGTCTCTAAGCATCTTGACTGTGCTAAAGAAAGGTCAGCTGAGTTTCCATATACATTTTATGTAACAGCACCTAGAAATTTAGCAACAAATTCATTAGAATGGAGCAAATAATCATAAAAGTGTCCTTTGTACACAGTTGCTACATGAGAAGTCTATTAAGATGTGGTTAGTCTTTCATAATGGAACAGAGGAACATGTGAGGTTGTACTATTCCATTTCTGGAACCTGAATTAAGCGTCTCTAGCCAAAAAACAGCAAAGCTAAATACATGTACATGACAAATGGCATTTCAGTTTTAATAAAATGAGACCACACCAAATAAAAATACCTTTCCACACAATCACAGACCACAGCAAACAGCAGTGAAACTAATTTCAAGGATTAATTAAGGACAAAAAAAAGTAATGAGAAGCAAATTGTAAATGAGAAGCAACCATTAAAATTAAATCTTACTCCTTTTAATGGCTTGTGGCTCTAACAAGCATCTTCTTCCAAGTAAAAGCTCTTACTTGTATAATTTCTGTAAACATGCCATGGAAGTTCTCTCCTTCCATGGACATGAGGGTCTAAGAACTCTACCAGAACATACTGCTTGGACTTTCACGCGAGTTGTTTGTATGCTTTTCAAGGGTATTAAAATGAGCATCATTTCATCTTTTGAACCTTTTGTCGCGCTGACAGCTCAAGCTGGTCTCAAAGGGATTACAGGTATGGTACTTCACTGTAATTTCTTCATCAACCATTTATTTACTGACACAAGATGAGAGAAGAGGTTACACCACTGGATTAACAGCCACAAGCGGCACCAAGAGTTTTCAAAGTTTTCCTAGGAGGGAAAAAGCATAAAGCAAGTGAATATCATTTCCCCCTTGATAACAAAAAGCTTTCCATACCTTCCCCAAGTTTGGTTGTATTGATGTCAGAGTCATCTCTGGTTCCATTTTGGGATTCCAGGTACGTAGCAGGGACCCAGCCCTGCTCTTCTGCTGTGCTCACAAACCACCAGCCTACAAAAAAGAAGCAAAAGCTGTCAGTCAACATTAAGGGGAACAAGAATAGCAAGATGCTACTGAGAAGGTGAGACAGAGTCAGCAGGTTTGGTGCAGGCTTCAGTTATGCTGCAGCCTCCTAGAAGATGGAATTTAGTCCTATTCTACCATTCTTATCAGAGAGTCTCACAGTGGTAAAAGAGGATGCAGACAGGCCTCATGTTGCGAAAGTTACAATGGAGCAAACATTTATTTAAAGAAACTTGATTTAAGTTCTCCAATTCAGTTTCTCAAAGCAACTCTTGCAACATGTACATTGACATTATTCAAGTGCTTTGTTTACACACGTTTATGTCAACTTATGGGAAATCGCACAAAAGTACCCAAATCCTAACATGAGGTATTGCAGAAGTTGAAAGATGGTGATAGGAAAGACTTTGGTAGAAGAGCACACATTCCATAACAGGATACAAAAAAGTATTTCTAGAGCATTTGTCACCACAGCCAGCGTTTAACAAACATGACCCGAATTAAGTATCTTGGGAAGCTGGAAAGGAGTGCACAGAACAGAAATACAAGAGAAAAGCTAACTGAAATGTGACTTCAGGCCATAAGTACCAGTTATTTGCCTTCCCACTTGAACATCCAAGACTCTATGACTATCTACAAAAAAGTTAAGTATTCACCAATGATACGGATACAAATGTTAGGCCACATCCATGGATGGATTAATAAAGTTCTAGATTAATCATCTTCAGGTTAAATGCATCCTAGCCATAACTATCCTTGCCTCTTTTCTAGAACACAACTAGATTCTGCTCCATTCAGGTAAGGTTATGGTTACGATATAGCCAAGCAGGTAAACCATATCTATTTTCTATAGTCTCCCAGTCTACCCCCAAAAATGCCAGCTGCTTTGTCAGGACAAAGCATACTATTGTTCAATACCAGTCTCTCAGCCTCCCCAAAGGCAGCTGAGAACATAGTTATTTCTGTACATGCACCTGAGAACACTTTACAGACTTCAATGGCTGTCAAACCTAGCAGATTTCAGAGGAGACTCTCGAGACTCTCAAGGCAGGGACAATCCAACTCTGTCAATAGACATGGCACAAAAAATGTTACTTTATGGTGGGGCAATGTCCCAAATTGACTGAAAGCCACACAGCCCTCCCACAGCCAGGAGGCTGCAGCCCTGCTCTGCTGCCGTGCAACATGCAACTTCCTTTGAAGGAAAAAAAAAAAAAAAAACAAAAAAGAAAGAAGAGAAATCAGCTGAAACAATACTCATGTATTCATGCTAAAAAGTCACTCGAGTTTGTTCCAAATTGTGTCACGGAAGATTTTACCCGAGGATGGTAGTTACAAACCCTCGTTTTCCTCCCTGGGGCCTGTGGCTTGGAGACAATGTGCCCCCAACAACATACCCCTCACTCGCCACCACACAGCTGCTAGGTAGCTCTATTTATTTACTTTCAAGACTCAGACATGGCTTTCCATTTTCTGGCCCAGCAGAGGACTGGAAACTTTGCTTCACAAGGCTCATGGCTGGAAAGTTTAAATTTAGTTATTCCCTCTCAGCAGGAGGTGGATTCTCCTGCCACGAAGCCCACAGCAGTGAACATGCGGGATCTGCCAGACCGTTTCAAAAACACATCTTCATGGTTGTTCCTTGTTTTACTAGTAACGTATTGACATGGGTAGCAAACACAGTGTAACATACACTTATAATTAGGCACAAAATGTCAGAAGCTGGCTTTCAGCTGATATCAATTAGACTGGAATAGTTTATGTAAACTCTTCCTCAGAAAGAAATGAAACAATTGCACAAAAGGACTTGCCTACACTGAAAATGCATGCTTGGGGCAAATTCAAACCATGGTAAAACCATCTTTGGAGGACTGGATTACACAGCCTTGACGCCAGCCCAGTGCTAAGCTCACTTTGCAATACAGCTCCTCTGGTTTGGCTCACTGAGCTGAATCATGGCCTTAGAGCTGAGTTTAAGGTCTTGTGTTTGGGGACACAGGGTAGCTGAGCCTTCCTCCATTCATCTAACCAGGGCTCCCCGCTAAAAGACAACCCCTTGCCCCCAACTCCTGGGCATGCACACACATGCTTCCCCCATATCACTGTGCTGCCCCAATGCCATTCCCAGCTCCTGAACAGGCTCAGCAGAGAAACCTCACAACTCCACTGATCTTACAAAGAGGCTCCCATGTACTAGTTGTGGGTCAAGTGACATTTGAGGTAGGATACAGTGAAGTAAATCAACCAAATCCACTGCAATGTGCAGACAGAGCATTTAATAGTCTAAGTGAGGTTTTAAGCTGCTTTGATTCTCACTAAGATTAAAGCTCCTAATCATCACACGGCTCATGAAAGTTATTATTTCTTCCTAAAGATTTCCTTTATAAATTATGTGCAATGGTAAAAGTATAAACAAGAAACCTCTAGAACTACTGAGGATTCAGCAGCATCTGTCCAGGTTGAGAAAAAAACAGCCCCTGCTCTGCAATTCTCATCTCTCATTTCAAGCTTGCTTTACAGAAGAACAAAAGAAAGGCTTTAATGCAACTCAGTGGACTAGCGTGTCCACAGAGAAAAGTGTGTTTTACTTAAACAGTGGGAACAACTGAGAAGCCTGAGAAAGTTCCAGCAGCACCCTCCAGCAGCAGAGAAGTCAAAGATGGATACTCAAAAGCACAATGTGCAAGCTCATATGGTATCCAAGTAGACATTGTAGAGGCAGCTCATTCCTCATGAGGTGAAAATCTGAATTATGATGGCACATCTAAGCCATAACCCTACAGAAAGGAAGTTACAGCATAGTACAAGAATTGACAAACTCCTAGCAGAAAACGGCTGAGGCACAGACAAGTTCCACAACGCAGTCAATGCATGACAGCCATGAACTGCAGAACTCTGCCCTGTTGATCACAAAGCACTTGCTCTGTACCATCTTCTCATTAGAAGCATTAGGGTAACCGCCATTTGGTGTTGGCCCCCCCTGTTCCCGAGTTCATGGGGGTTCATGGTTTGCAGACAAGTTAGCCAGATGGGCCTTTGTTTGCATGCAGTCAGGCTTACAATGGTGCAAACTATCTCGTCCCCTCTGTTACCATCTTTCCCAATGCAGTGCATCACAGAAACATTGTTAGAAAACTTGTTTTTGAAACACAGAACAAAAAATTGCATTTGAGTTCTCTTTCCATGCTGGAGTCAAGCTTGACTTCACAATTCATTATTAAAACCATTCTGCAGCAACATCTGCAGGGAATTATGTAAAGTTATCTCTGTGCACTGCCAAGCCAGTCTGAGGTTCACTCTTGCACTCACACCATCTGCAAAAATTAGGCAGTGCTCTACAGCTTGAGTTAACCCTTAGAGATGCTCCTATCTCCCAGGCATCAAAATGCAACTCTAAAGCTCATGTGGCATAGATGTCTAGACTGAGACTCAACAGCCCCCATCTCTGATAAGGATTCAAAGGGAGTTTGAGCCTCATAGAAGGTACACAGGGAGTTGTGGCCACTGTGTGCACACCAAGCTCAGCTTGAGCTTTGTTGCATTACTACAAATCCTGCCTTAACACTAATCCAGGAATATGAAATTTTAAGGTAGGACTGTCATTTCCTCCCCACATATGTTGTGCCTTTGGTTGGGTTAGCATCGCAAGCTGCAGTAGCCAAGACATCTCTACACTCACAGCCCATCTAGGCTCTGATAACTCTCAAGCATATTCAGCATGGAGCTACAACACTTGGCAAGAGATGGAAGGTTCCACTTGTCAAACACACAGAGCAAGATGGCAATTGCAAAATAGATTGGTCACACTGGAGAATAAACAAATGACAAAAAAATCTAAAAACCATGCCCTTGCTTGTATTTCCATTTGTTTCTCCAAACAGCTTTTAAAAATGCAAAAGAATTAAGCAAGTGTTATTCACAACCCATATAACGGGAAACTAGTAGAACACAGTTGAAGAACTATTTTACACAACTTTTGCTTATTTTTACATGCATCCTTACCCATCCATGCTTCAATATTGTCTCTTTCTTCACACATACAGGAAAATTAGCTATTCCTGTTGAAGTCTGCTTAATCGTAAAATGCTACAAAATCACTTTAAAAAAATGCCGGGCCATGCTGAACACTGGTTTCTTATTCACTCAGCCATTAATTTCTCTGTAGACTTTAATTGTCAATTTACGAGCTTAACTAAAGTAAACAAGAAACATAGCAACACTGCAAAACGCAACAGGAATCTGTCCTGCATGAGTGGACTACACATTGTTCTAAACAAATACTTAAATAACACTCCGCTGTTTGAGTGGTTTATCTCCAAGACTCTTGAGAGGTAGTCCGATACATTGGACACGTGCTCTTTGGGCTTCAGAGAACTGCTCTCTTTTAATCCTTCTGCCCTGGAACTACCTCTTGAGGGTTTTTTTTGATCCAACATCTTAATTTGTACTACAAAGCAGTACTAGATGCAATCAGGTTACCTCCAGACTCGACACCGAGACCTTTCATACCAACAGCTGGTTATTTCCCTTCAGAGATGCAATCTGCTTCACTAAAAACTAGCTAAGGTAAGAGCATTGCTGCACAGATAGAGGCTCTTGCTTTTTCCACCCCTCCAGAGCTCTTCCCACACAGTACATGCATATTTGATACACACAGTGAAGTCAGTTGTAATTGCCTCAGTCAGACCTCCAAAGAATATGCAGAATTGGGAATACAAAGACACCCGAAGTAACATTTTGCAATAGGGATATTTTGCAGTAAGCATATTCTCACACCCACTTCCTCAAAATGCACTATGGTGTCCACACGCTGCTAGACACTGTTACTGTACATGCCAGTTCTCCTCTCTGTAACAAGGCTCCTTCAGTCCCACACATTTGGCAAAGCCAAATGTTGAGCTGAAAGCACTGAATTTGTATGAAGGCCAGTGTCTGATTTCTGAGTATTTTGTCCTTACGATTCACAGAAGAGGCATCTTTCTTTTAAACATGGAGATCTATGCGAGAGCTCTTCCTAGCATGGAGCTGGCTATAGTTTAGGGTACAGAAGTCTGTGTGAGTCATTGCACAGCAGACTAAAGCTGTCGTCTCAGGATGAATTATTCAAGTTGGTGAAAAATTAAAGGCAGCTTTCATCTTTAAACACATAATGTTTCCCAGCCTGTGTGCACTGCAGACTTCACTGCAGCCACCACTCAACCACGAGGCAATGTTTGTCTCATTTCAAAGATGGAAGAGTGGCTCGAAGACATGCTCAAGGGAGAAAGATGCACTTGTGACAGACACTACGTGAACACAGCACAGGTTCACAGGCCTTTATGCACCATTCCCAAAGCAGACTGGGCCACACATTAGGATTTCAGCTCAATCGTATGTCATGACCCTCCCAAACAGTTTATGTCCTAGAGCTACAGGCTGGGAGCATGGTGTGCACAGGTAACTCCACTTCCCACAGGACCCTCATTTTGCAAAGTGTTGGAGCCCTATACAGCTGAGACCAGTCAGGGACAGACAAGAGTGAAGGCTCTTTCCTTGCTTGCAACTACTGCAGTTGCATTCTAGGTACCAAGTACTGCTTTAGGGATTCAGAAATAAGCAGTAACTTGAGGTGGTGAGTTTTAACTCTAAGAGGTTTTTTAATTTGCTGATGAAATACCCCAAAAGCCCCCCACCCAGCTTTAAAAGCTGAATGAAAAATTATAAATACAAATACTCTGCCATTTGTGCCCTTTTTTTTTTTTTTGGTATAGAACAGAAGCTTCTCTTCTCAAGAAGAAAGTATTTAAGATCTGAAATGTAATAAGGAAAACTTATGCTCCTGGTACCAACCCCACAACACCCGACAGGACACACATTAGAACTCACACATCTGACTACCATTCAACAGCCTTCACACAGCCACAGGCTATGCTCTGCTCAGCAACCTTCCCTCAACATTTAAACCACAGGAATAGTTTTCTTTAGTGAAGAGAAAACACATTGAAAAGGAAGGAAGAACAGCTGTATTCTTCTGTGCTTTGCTCCAGTGTTCAACTAAAATTCACAGGAGTCCTTGCAAAAGTAGGAACCCAAACTTAAGAGCATCACTTAGGAATGCTGACAACCCAAATCACACGTGGAGTGTCCCTGGAAACACTTTTCTTTCCCTCCCTTGTGGGGCTAAAAGTTGAAACAAAAGGCCAAGAGCTGAGACCACAGTTTGCTGTTGTCCACCAATATTTGACAGCAACTATAAACACATAGGACTCGGCAGCAGCACAGGGAGTTGCATTCCTTGCACTGCTTTAGGTGTTACCGAGGGTCAAGGAAAACAGAAGTGAATCCCAGAGTTTGGGTGCTGTAACATGAAAGACGGGAGTTCTCTACAATGAATGGCTAGTAAGGAAACTAGTTGTTTCAAGTCTATATGGTTACGGATTTGCTATCTTAATTCCTACAATCTGTTGTCTTCCTCCACCTCTACTACTAATCTTGCAGCATGGTAGATGAAGACTTCTCAGCTGTGCTATTAGCATAGCCCTTCGCTGCTGTACTCTAGTTCCTGTGGTTGCAGAGCTGGCTGGCACAGAGGGCCCGCTACACATGAACAAATATCCTAGTTATTGCTGCCACACAGGTTTTTCCTGGACCAAACACAGCTGACTAGGTGTGTACATAAGTGCTCAATACAGAGTCCAAACGTGCATTTCAGATTTTGGCTTAAACATTGAGCTTGCTTGGATTTGTTTCACATCACATTATATGCAAACACACACAAGTATATATGTGGAAATTCACACCCTGACCTCTGCATTCAAATATGTATTACCCCAGTCTTCTACTGGGATTGGAACCATGTTTCCTCATACTTCTGGAGAAAAAAAAAACAGTTCAGAACATGGGAAAAGTTCATGGGAAAAGAGAAAACTGGATAATATACGGCTCAGCTCTAATGCTTTATAGGTTACATCACTAGTAGAGACGATGGATATTCAGAGTGTCAGACAACTAGGAAATACCACATTACTGTATTAGCTCAAATCTTATAAGCTAGTAGGTGAGAAGCCCTAGAGGTGCACGTTTTGCAAAATATTTATTTATCTCTTATTACAATTGTGACTCTGTGTGTGTGTGCACGTAAAGCACAGTTTATCTTTGGGTTCTGGTAAATCAAACTGGTAGTTACAGACTCCAAGTGCTGTATCTGCAGCTATTTGCTATGGACCAATTGTTACCCAAGGGCTTCCCCTCCTTCTTTGAAAAAAGGACCTCAGATTTATGTATTGACACAGCTGGAATGAAGGAATCTGCCAAACACGTTTGCAAGAATTGGCACGTACATCCACAAAGCCATCATACAATCCAGTACAAATTGCAGAAATTGTGTTCTTAAAGCAAGGGAGTAAATGCACTACTTATTACATTAACAGCAATGGAAAAGTCTTGGCCATCACTTGTAAATCTGAGATCAAATCCCATCATGCTCCAGGTCACTAGCTTCCCCTAAACTGTCAAGTACTCTGGGCTCCCCAGGACAGAACCAGAGGAAAGCACTGTTTGCTAAGACTGTCCACAGCCAACTCCACAACCCACATAGCCACCAGGCCAAGGTGTTGGCCACCATCCCCAGACCACTGAAATTAGGGGGTCCACAAAGCAACGAAGTCAGCTGGTTCTACAGGCCAGTCAACCCCCAAAAAGTTGCAAAAAAAAAAAAAAAAAAAAAGGTTTCCTAAGGCTCAAACATCCTAATGCCTTCTAAAAATAAATTTAAACTAATCCTTCCCTTCCTGCTTTACTTGATTTCAGGAACACCTAATGGTGAAACTGTCTGTGCAATGTGAGCTGCATTCCACACAGCCCACCATGTTTACAGATCACAGCCTTTGTTCAATATAGGAACGAAAGAAACTAAGAGAGCGCGCGCGAGCTCTTTACTCAGAGGAAATATCTCATCAATCACAACATGGAACAAAGCTATCTTTAGGTGGGCATACTCTATTGTACAAGTAGCCTGGCTGCAGCTGCTAGCCTGTGAATGCTGAGTACTGTACAGTAATTGGAGTGAAATAAGGTCCACCCATAGCCCAATGGCATTCAAGAGGCTACTGACTTGTACTGGTATACTGACCAACGTGGTTGTGCCATCCAACCCATAGCACCAACTCACTCATTACAGATAATACCTATTTATTGCTCACAGATTTTCCTTTTTTCACCTGATCTGCTTGGAAACAGGCTTTCCTGTCTCACACTACATGTCAATTTTCACCTCTTGCAATCTTTTCTTCTCCTGGAAAGTGATAGATTAACATGCAACTTTCATAGATGAAATCTGTGATTTTAGTAACCAAAAGACAAGGTAAGGCTGATAGAGAGCATATAGAATTAACAGCCAGTATAAAAAGATGTATACCAAGTCTCTATGATCAACAAGTGGTACTGGACAGTATTTTCCTTTCTTCTTTCCCTTTCTCCAAAGTTTACTTCAGTAGATCCCAGAAGTTTACCAGTGAGGATACAGACTGCTGCTAACATCTTTCAGTACAGCTGCTTTGATCATGTAGTTCATTGGCCATTAGCCTTGCTCCATGTTTGATTACAACCCAGAGTCCTTCATGTTCTACTTCCAAAAGTATTTCTGACCTACATCTCCTTTAGCACTTGTGCTGTTAGGAAGATGTCATTCAAGTAGGAAATTTAGATTTGTTGGTTATCTCCCACCCTCCTTAAAGTAAAGCCCGTCTGCCCATCTCCTCTCCAGCAGCCAATCATTTAAAAGCTCACAACTCTAGAGACAAGGTTTTAATGAACCTACCAAAGTGATACTGTAGGCAACATGTTTACAGAAATCCATATTTTACAAGAGCTCCTAAATAGAAGTGGGTTTGGCTGGGGCATAGACAGAGGAGGATTCCAGCATGCAGCACAGGATAGACAAGAAATCAGGTGGGCAAACCCAGCCCATGGCAGTAGATGAGTAACCCACCACCTTCAGAAAGGCTACACCAGCACAGCCAGCTCCTGCAGCAGATTTTCCAGAGCCATGAACAACCGATTACAGTAAAAGCATGCAGATGGCTTTCCACCCCACGGGGCATGGGGAGCCTTAGGAGCCAACGGAGACTCTCTATTAGTCATTACCAGTTGTAGGGTTGTGTTTTCTGTGGTCAGCCAACAGAGTGCAACAGTCAAGCTCACAAGTAATTTCCTTTACATTCACAAGACTTAATCTTAAAGCAAACACATTTTGTGTCCAAGCTTTCTTTAGGAAAACATGAATAAGCTTTCAATTGGGCCTCATAGTAATCTTGTCCAAAGATTACAAATTACTTCCTAGTGGTTTAAAAAAGTTACAGACCCCCAGCTTCAGCTGATAGGAAATGGCCTTCACAGGCAGCAGAGAACAGCCAATATTTACTTCCTGCACAGATTGTCAAAAGTCACTTTTGTTTTAATTTCTTATTCTTAAGTCTGTAGAGAATGTGGTGTCAGTTGCTTACTGGGAAATCCCCAAAACCACAAAGAACCAGGAAAAAGACTTATGGATTAGGAGCAATCCTAGTAGAATACCAAACAGCACTTCAGGTGCTAGAGTCAAAATCATACAGGAATTCCATACTTCAGTGAAAAATACATGTGCCACCTCCGTGGAAGACTGGTTATCTCAGGACAGAACAGAGCAACACCGGACAAGAGCTTGGAGCAAGGAACAAAGGCTATACTATATCCAGCAGAAAACAGAGGATAAAGCAACCAGTGACATTAGTTCAGTCTGAAGCACAACTGATTAAAATCTGAAGCACCAGATTAAAAATGCTGCCTTTTACAAACAGCTTTTATGGGCTCCTTCTGCACCACAACACCCCTGCTAAAGGAAAGGAGACATCTCAGTTTGCCAGTGCTCAGTACAGTGCGCCCACCAGCACCACTTTGCAGCGCTCAGATAACCATCTCAGCCATTGCCATTGCCATATCCTGGCTGTTCCTTGAAGCTCTCCTGTCTAAATACAGCTTTTGTCCAGTTCTATTTATTAGCTAGGTCTGGCAAGATTGTAGCCCAGATGGCATGTTATCACAACTACTGATGAAAGCCAAACCGAATGCTCTGCTCTCCCTCCAGCGCTGCCTCAGTGCTTTCTCCTGAGCTCCATTTCAGTTGTGTTTCTGCAGTGACCCCGGGAGCTGAGCCTCAAAGAGCTGCCTGCACAAGGCTGCAGGAAATGACAGCTTCGGAAATGAGTACCAGAGTGATGAATAGCAGGCTACGAGAGCAGCCAGTGCATTAGCAGGCTGCCAATTAACAAACTACACGGTACCGAACAAGGACATACATGGGCAAGTAGTTATCACTGACATCCCTAGAAGGGATTACAAACCAAATTCAGTATTTTCTGAAGAGTTTTTCAGGCTTCTCTAAAATTTAGCAGCTTAGTCTTATGTCTATATTTCGTTTAGCTGGAAGCTGATCTGGTTCCATTTTGACCAGATTATGAAAAACCAAAAAAAGGGAAAATATTTGCCTTTTACTTTTATCCATGATGAAGATTCAGTGAGTGAGAACAGCCCATGCAGGTGGAAACAGAAGACATCCAAGTTTAAGAAAGGGGAAACAGAGCTTATCCACACAGACTTCAAAAAAAGCACACAGGACTTACTGGGATTATCTGGTTCCACCAGCTCTAACAAAAAGCTGCGTCAGCGCCGTAAGAAAAGAAGGTGAATACAAGAAAATTACTGAGGCATAAGCCTCTGGTAAGATGCTTCCCCCCACCAAAAAAAAGGCAGCACTGCTCTTATACTCCAGAAGGTACTCTGGACACAGCCAGGTAAAGAAGCACTTGTTTCTACTCATTCTGGCTTGGCCTCTGGATAAGAGGACTACACACTTTGCTTAAGTATCTTTGCAGGGTTTTTCCTACATAGTAGTAGGATGTGATTTCCCGTCAGATCACTTGGTTGTCTTAGCTGGAACGTTGATCTTCAAGACTATTTTTAGCTTTTGGTGCTCCTTACAGACTGGAAAAGCAGCCTAGACTCAGAAAGACTAGAAACACCTCACTGAGTAAGTCTTGCACTATGGGAACATCAACAGCAACATTCCTATTAACGTTTTCTTCGTAGAGAAAGGCTGGGTTGCTGGCAGCCCCAGATGCCAGTTTGCCTCCAGGAAAGCACCATTAAGTGTGCAATAACTCAAAGTTCCAATAGTTAAACATTTTTCTTTTCCTACTCTTTTCTGTCTCTTCAAGCTTCATCAAAAACAGAGCAGGTAAGTACAGATTTGCTGACAATAACCAGTGAAGTTGATCTTGCGATGCCAAATAAAGATTAGCAATGGAAATTAGCGATGTGAAACAGAAAAGAGCTGTCAATCTCCATGCATTTCATAGAGCTAAGACAAATATATTTCATTGTGAGGCTTATTCCTTTCCATTAGGAATAAATCAACCATGAAACAAGGGCAAGAGTAATGCCGTCCTTGGGAAAAAATCTGAAATTTTTAGACCCTCCATTACAAACACATGCTTATACAATACAGCACCATCTAAAATAAATAAGCAGCACAGTAAGGGATTACCTAAACCTGTTAGACAGATGATATAGAGACGTAGTGTTTATCTTTTCAACAGGGAGTCACTTAAGCTTACCCTATGAATGCATACAAGAGTAAACCCTTCCCTCTCCCCAGTACAAGCCTACCAAAAGAGGACATGCTGGACTGTCTGTAACTACACCTGGCCAGACTGCTGCCATTGCTACACTTTCCGTGTACCTCCTCCTTTCCCTGCATAGGCAACTCTGTTGCCCAATCACTCTGATGCTAACAACAAAAAACTCTGAGCTCAGACGTTATGCAGCCTTTCAGGAGCTCACTGGTGGCAGACTGATGACCTCTTCACCCACTCCCCCACCCTCCTTTCCTCAAAATGCATTGATTTTTCCCCTAGTACTCTGGGAAAGGTCAGTGATGGAACACAGAGGCTGCATGTTCACCACAAACTGATAAAGAGGATGGTCCTGCTGCTGGGGAGCTAGCCTAGTTTTTTGGGGGGTTCTCTGAGAGACCTGAAAACCAGAATTTCTTTTTGTAGGAGGAGTTTCTCCCTCCCCAGTTTCCAAGTCTTAAGTTACTTCCCTTCCCCTCCCCCACCACCCAAATTTGAACAGTGTTTCCTTTGTCCCTGATGTAGGCTTCCATTCTCTGGAGACAA
The DNA here is from genome assembly GCF_000691845.1 of Merops nubicus. NCBI lineage: Eukaryota > Metazoa > Chordata > Aves > Coraciiformes > Meropidae > Merops > Merops nubicus. The sequence goes on from NW_008629158.1 coordinate 144,498, forward strand.
GGCCTAAATGTCTAGCACAACAGGAGCCTAATCTCAGCTGGGCCTTAGGCACTGCTATAAAAAAACAGAGATCACAGAAGTGTGGTTCTTGCAATATAAACCAACCTGGATAGTAAATAAGTCTTGGATAGGTTTGTTAGCTGACACACTAATTATGATGTTGGAATGCTACAGTTTAACAAAAGCTTATATGGCCTGAAACTTTATTCCAAAACATCTTATTTAGTGGCTATGTGTGCACATTTGGAAAGGTAAGTTGGAGTTCACTGCAATACTAATGTGAAGTACATGCAACTGCGCACCTCCAGCAAGACCAACTGGACTACCAGCACATTTTAGGATGACTAATGAATTGAAGTTTCCTAGGCACGCTTCCTTCCCAAGCACTGTGAGCAAGGATTATAGAGTGGAAAGAATCCAGCCTGGGGAGAAAGAAAAGTACACACTCCCGTAGCTGCTAAATCCCTGCTGGGGAAGGGGCTTTCCCATTGCACTTCAGAGAAATATATCCCCCTTCCTTATTTGCATGGGTTCTTCACACACCCCAAAGTCTCAGACTCCAGCTCAGCAAAATACTATGCAATGCAGCCTGCAGAAGGCAACCAAGACTACACAGTTGGTTTTTTTGATGGACAAACATCACTTCCAAATCTCCTTTTAACTTATGCAGAAACCTTCAATACCAGGTGTCAGGGGAGCCACTTCCAAAGCCTGTTCAGTTCCTTGATGAATTTCTTGGCCAATCTTCTGGCTAACAACTGGCACCTTCTGAAAGTTCAAAACTGTTTCCTGATGTTCCTCAATCCCATGATAAGATACAGTGCAGCTCTTTTGTGCTTACAAGCTGTTCTCATGCAGATCATGCTTTCTTTGACCAGCCTATTTGTTGCCAGCTGCTAATGTAAGTCATTGAGTTGGATTGCCTGGTACCAACACATAGTATGGACTGGGAGCACAGAACAAGCTTTTTTGTTTGCTTATTTTGGGCATAGCCACACGCCACACTGGCAGTAGTTCACATGAATTATTAGTTAGCATTAATTACACAGCATTAACTTGCTAATTTTATTTGTAAAGGAAGAAGTCTTTCCTATCTACTCTGCTAACGAACAAGTTCATTCAGATTCCAAACAGTGATAGGAACTGGTTCAATGAAACTTGGAAGTTAGATTCACATAGTGGTAAAATTAAGGGCTTAATTCTCTGCCCTACAAAAGGTTTGTACATCTTGGCAGACGACCAACAAATCTAACTCAAAGCTATGCCACTACTCGCCACACTTGAAGCTGAAGGAAAATGAAGATTCAAAGGAGATTCAACATCTGGTCTGATCTCTTCTGCCTCACAGGCCATTAATGCTACACCACCTGGCTCACCAGTGCTGTGCCTAATAACCTTTACTCATTCTGAGGAACATGGCTTTTATTCATAGTGCAGTTACAGTATGGGGGCTATTCCAGAAACACAGCCACCAGCATCTGGGGAATTATCATATAGACATCTAACCTGCTTCCCAAGATACTTGTTGAAAATTTAGGTAATAGTAAGGTGGAAAGATTCAGCCTTGCAACATTTGCCTAGTTAGTTTTTAATTAAACTTGTTTTTTCCAATTTTCCCCTGCCACTTCAGCTTCTGTAGTTACCTTTGCAACAACTTCCAGGAGTTCCAGAAAAACTTCAAGGATGATCCAGATAAAATTTCAGATATTTCTATCACATCACTGAGGTTAGAGTAACCAAGCCAAAGCCTTGAGCATCACAAGCACTGAAATTTCAGAGTAGTTTGACTTCATGACCTGTTCTCTAGTTTGAGCAAAAATGCAAGTCTGTATATTCATATTAACCTAAAGCCTGAGAATATATAACCCTATGAGAAGATGTGATCTACTTCTTGGTTGCAACAGAAGGAGGGGATCTCATGAGCATGTTCCCGCTGCAAGAAGGAATTAGTCAATTTTGCTCATGTTTGCTTCTCAAGTCCTAAGAAGAAGATGCTCATTACAGTAACCTTAGAGAGGAAATAGGATGGCAAAACCATTAACCAGTAATGTCCTTTCCTTACCACTTTTACCTCTCCATCAACAGGGTAGCCCCCTGCAACATGGGAGTCAGAGGAAGCTGAATCTATGTCTTCAAGCAGAGGCTGCTTCTTCATTTCTGGCCTATCTTCTGTCCAGAGGTAGCCCTGGTGCTTGCCAAGCACTGCTTCCCCACCACCACAAAGGAATGGAGTTAACTCATCTTGCATACTACTCCCACTTCTGTTTTTACAACTGTAAAAAGTTTTACATTGCAGTTTATTTTTATAAATAAGAATTTTTTTTTTAACCTGGATTATTTAAGTAGGCTGTGGTCTCTATTCAGTAAAGGTATTTAGAAGGAAAATGGTGAATTGGCCCCCAACCACACGTTCTAGTCCAGCATCAGCTTAAGCACTTTGCTTAGTTGAGGAGCAGGAGTGAGCAACATCTTTGAGATAAAAACTCCATCTGTGAGGAGCCACTTGCTCCTTTGCTCAGAGTGATGCCTGTACCACAGTGCCATTAGGCCTTTAACTCATCACAGCTTTGCACTGTCACTTCCAGCCTTGCTCAGTTTTTCCTTCCAGATAGGTCTCAGGCCTTTGAATGAGCATATGCTTTTTTAACTGCAGCTCAGTTTTCAAATCCTGAACCAGGCCCAGCAAAGAAGAGAAGCTTCTCCAGATAAGAAAACTAGCAACTAGCTACAAAGATGTCAACGCAGCAAAGAACACTGCAATTTGCTTCCTTTCAAAAACCAAACAAGGGTGCACAAGTATTCATAGCAAGTAAGAGATGAAGCCTTTTTGACTGGGAAGAAGTTACAAAAGCCACTTCCAGCCCAAATATGTTAAAAAAAAAAAAAATAAAAAAAATTAAACATAGCTCACCTACCTATCCCCAAGTATTGGTCTAAGGTCAGGGTCTTGTTTCAGGTTGGAGTTCATGGGATTTCTCATCTGCTCCTTAAGCCACTGTTCCTCTGATGAAATGCTGGTAATCGTATCCAGTTGCAAGGTTAGCGAGCAGCAACAGAAGTCCAGGATAAAGGATACAGACAGCCATGCCCTTAAGCACTGCCAGCATACCTTAAGGTATATGTCTCATAGCTGCACATTTAAGTATTGCACTGGGTCTTAAGACTATTTTTGGTCTTTCACTGCTGAGAAGCACTGTTAGAGCAGACTACTTCAGTGATTTTTATTTAAATATGCAGAAGTGAGAGTAAAGGGTGACCCCAGATCACTGTTTCTGTGCCTGTAGCTATACCACTTGAAACAAGATCAATAGAAAGCCCTACTTTGCAAGCAAGATGCCTGTCTTTAACCAGATCCAGAAGTCTCAGGAGCAAGACATTTCATTCAGATATAGCAAAAGACTACTTACGACAGAGATGAGGTATTGATTAAAAAAAACACCATACCAAAAAGAAAAGCAGCTGACGCACCCCCTGCCTGCTCAAGCAAGCTGTAAGTTTGAAGAAAAAGAACAAAATGAACTTTGGTTTGACTCCTCTGTGCTCGGAATTACTCTGCAACAACGATTCCCTGCTGCCAACACAGACTCCGGCTCCACGAGCAGGGCCAAGGGTGTCCAAGGCAAACACGTGTGGCTGGAGAGCCTGGCTGCAGAGGAGAGCGCTCCTCCCTGTACCCACACCTGAAACCCAGCCGGGGCACCCTGCCTAGATGGGGGGCACATTCCTTGGCAGAGGCGAGGCTTGTTGAGCAGCGCCGCAGGCACCCAGCCATGCTCATTTCTGGAGAGCTGACACACCACTTCCAGCAGCTCCCCAGGCTGGCAGATGGAACTCCCTGGGAATGAGACTTGTGAAAACCACCTCCCCCCAAAGGGCTGATATTGTCACTCGGATTATCTAAATCCCAATGTGGAAAACATGCCCAAAGCATTTTACTCTAAATCACAATGAAATGCTCAATAAGAGGCTGGATTTACAGAAAGCCATCTGCAAGCAAAGGCAGCTCTGGTCATCAGCATCACAAGCATCTTGAGGAGTCTACTCAGATCTACAGATACAACTGTATGTCCAAGTCAGGCTCCTACATCATAATCTAATACATGTTGTGCATCTGGAATTAAGCTGTTGTCACTCCAGACAATACCTCTCTAGAGACTCTATCTTCCAGAGACACAGGTGTACACATAGCCTCATTTCTCAAGGATTTTTCTTATTATTCACTTCATTACATATCAGCACTCTTCTAGCCACTTTAACTAGCCCATCAAGAAAACAAGAAAATTCGCTCCGAATCAGAGTTTAAGTGCCAAAACTAAACCAAGCATATCAGGCTTTTTTTTTTGGTTTATAGACCATGGCTTTTTCATGGATTTAGCAGTAAAAGTTTGAGTCGCATAACATGAATGTCCAGCTTAAAAGTAGTAATAGTAACGTAACTGCTCATGTAAATCAGAGATTATTTGATGGGGCACCACAAAGTTTAAGAAGAGAACAGGCATCTCTACCAGCAGTAAGCTCTTGCCCACGCAGCACAGTCTGGGCCACAGAACTCCAGCACCTTCCAGTCCTTGTGCTAGTCTTGCCACAGTGTTCACACTGTTTTCAAATTTCCAAATCAGCAGTTTTGCTAGATTTCAAGTTTCTAGATATCCCCATGACAGCTGGGGGGGGGGGGCAGGAAGGGGGAAAAAAAAAAAGTTTCTGAAGAATTTTAGTTTTTCCAGACTGCATACCAGGCTTAATTCCTTACTCTCTGTTACTATTGTCTGTGAGTTCATTTGACAATTTTTAGCTTTTCAGATTTACAGCCATTCCTAGCAAAGTATTTCATCCACAAATAAATGTAACCATCCTTTTTTCTGAAAGCAAGGGGAAAATATATAGAAAACATACAGATGTTTGGCAAGTACATCAAAGCCAGGCTAGTCAGTACAAAAACCCTCCCCCAAACCCCTGATGTTCTCAGTGTTTTAACAATACAATCAAATTTCAAATATGAACGGAGGGGGGATTCCAAAAGGGTACATAGCTTCTACAATAATAAATTTATTGGAAGTGCACAGAAACCTGACTACAGAAGGTGTGCACTGTATTAATCATCTTCACGTGCCACTTCATTCTATGAGGCCAGTCACACTAAGCTGAACAAATGTTTTTCACACCGATTTGAAATTAGATGAGGCTGGGCAGCAATATCAACTCACGACCAGTAGGTGTGAACTTATTGTCCTTTGCGAAGTTGTACTTGTGTTCTCTGTGCAGTTGGAGAATACGGTTCTTCAAACCCTGCAATTTGCTGCTGCCCCATGTATGTTCACTTAGGTGTTCTTGGATCTTTGGAAAGCAGAGAGCACTTTCTCCTCTGACAATATTTCATAACTTCAGCACATAGTACCTTTTCCAAAGGAGGACAGATGTGCAGGAGTAGTTTCAATCTTCCAAAAAGTTTTCCATGAGGATCTTGATTTTTCTCTGGCTGTGTAGTCCAGCAACATAACCCTGGCCCCTGCAAGGCTGGAGATGGGAGGTTGCTGCTTGAGCAATAGATGCTGCACAAGACCATCTAGCTGAGATCCTGCCCATTCACTCCCTGGCTTCCGAGATGCCACTGCAAGGAGGCCTGCCAGCACACAGCTACTCACCCTTTTCTGGGGAGCTCTGAAAAAAATGGCATTGTGGAAGAAGAGCTTGAACCCATCATGCCTTACAAAGGAAATTTCAGCCAGAAGCCACTATGTCAAACACTCAGGTTTTTGAGGTGTAGAGAGGTATCACATGGGATGGTTGGAGGGGAATGGCTTTATTTTGTTTTCAGAATACTGTATATCCTAGTTACAGGAATGAAGCCAGCAATAATGTCTATCCTGCTCACAGGTTTTTTTTTTTTTTTTTTTTTTTTAAGTTTTACACACTTCGAAGAAGAGGGGGAGGAAGAGGAAAATCCTGAGCTCCAAGAATTTCACTCTTTGCATGCCAAAGCCATCAGTAGAAATGCCTGGATTTTCCATGATGACTTGAGTATGTGCCACAGTAAAAGAAGCCACTTCATAGTAAGCTCCCATCCACAAGGAGACACACTTCAGTTTCAGGGAGAAGGAGCTACTTCCCTTCACTACAGGGAGACCAAGTCAGTACATGAACTGCTCCTGCCTGAATGGCCATCAGGCTGTTCAGTCTGCCTGGGAGACCAAGGACACAGACACATCTGTTGTCATATTCCACAGGTAGGTATCAAATAGATGATGTTCAAGGTGGATTACTATGAGCTGAAGTAGTAGAAACTCTGCAAAAGGCAGAAGGGAGGAGTAGATGGGAAAGAACACCTTGCATCTCTCAAACTTCAAGGAAAATTTTTCAGTAGGAATTTGGAGGCTGAAGGAGAAAGACAGCCACAAATTAACTTTTTTATATCTGCATGCACATTCAGAAAAGTTATTTGCTTCTGCACATTCCTGTCAGAACACACTAGTTTTTGCTTACCCTCCACTTTTTTGCCAGGAATCCCTGATGCTGCTGTCACAAGATTAAGCAGTTGCTCACTAATTCAGCAGAAACCCAACGCTCCTGTATCTTTGGCTGTAGCTGCTGAAGAAGGAGCATTTGGGATCCTGTGGCATCTGACAGCTTTCCTCTCCTCCAACACTGACATTAAACAAAAGCCTCCTATTCAAAACAAAAAACGCTTGACGGAACACAACTCGCATTCCTCCTATCTTGGGAAAGTCTGGATTGGAAATCTAATTTCTCATCTTGAACCCATGTGTAGCTGTTTAAGCGTAGTTCAGGAGCCACATGACATTTACAGCTTATTCCTGTGAATGCCATAGAAAACTAGTAAAAGAGCAAGAATCATCAGCAAAACGTACTACAAAATACAACGCAGAATAAACTGGCACTAACACTGATCACAGTCATACCACGGCTGCCCACCAAGGACCTTCTGCTGCACAAAAAAAAGATGTGTTGGGAAAAGGACATTTAGTGTCAAACTGAGAGCTTGACAACTCCAGTTTTATGAAAGGAGGCTAGGCACTCTGCTCCCACTTCACCTTGTGCCTGCTCCTCAGTTCCAAGAGGAATTGCATTTGGATTTTCCAGAGTTTCTGCCATCTATTCAGAAATGACTCTTGAGCAGAAATGGCGTTTGCACAGCTGCCAGTTCTTCAGCCCCTGCTTGGTCACACCATAAAGGCCTCTGCCTCTTGATTCCCTTCTATCAGCCTTCAAATGGTAAATTCTGAACACTTTTGGGCAAAATTCCACCTACAAGATACTACTGGCTTTGAAACAAGAGTACAGACAAACAGCCAAATACAAATTGGAAGCACTTGCTCAGAAGACTCCATTAGTGTCTCAACAGTTCTTGACCAGTCAACACTTTATATTTTAAAAATGTGCTTCTACCATGGTTCAAATTCCACTATGGATTTAGACTTTACAACATGCCTTAAGTTCTCCAAGCACAGAGTAAGAGTCTTGTGAGAAGGTTCTGCTTCTGCCAGCACCACTTCCAAGTTCTCCAGCTCTGGATAGCTGAGAAACAAAACAGGATAGCTGTTTAACAGCGGTCAGCCTCCTACACACTCTGGAGCTTCCTGACTACTACTGTGTTATGAATTTCATGAGCTGTCAAATGGACCGACTGTATGCCCACTGGTTTTGAACTGCACAACTCAAGACCCCACATGCCATGCCAATGCAATACCCTGACACAAGCATGTGACAGGAGCCGCAGCTCTGCCCTTCCAGGGAAGGTTAAGAAGCTGTAAACATCCAGCAAAGCAAAACTTTAACGTGGCCCATACTGGGAGATGGAAAGGTGCACACAAATATCAAGCCAATTAGGCACCCAGTTACAAGAACTAGGATGATCAGGAACTATTTGCTGACTTGAGAAAAACTGTTATTCATACCCCTTCACTGGCTTGACTGTACAAGTCCAGTCAATTACTGCCTCAGTGTTGGCATCCCTGAGTGTAAAGCAGTAAAAGACCAAAGAAAGATGGATGGAAAACAAGACAAAAAATTATGCAACTCTATAGGAGAAGTTAGCACAGACACCAGAGAGCACAAGAGGCAAAAATGAAGTGATAGCAAAAGGGGTACATGACAGAAGGATACATTTGAGTAGCAGACATCAAGAAAGCAAATTTTAATGCTCCTTTACTTTTCAGGCAACAGGGCATCTCCTGTAACTAATGCATATGGAGCATTTTCAAAGATGCTGGCCACAAACTGCTCACAAGCTTCATGGAATTTACAGCAGAGCCTGTAGGATGAATCACTCCAATATCTTTCTGGGTTTATCCCACATTAAAAATCTCAGAATGAAGAGAACAGTGGCTTGCTCATAAGAGTCTCTCTCCCTACTTCCCCAAAACATGCAAAAGACTTGTCACAAATTGGATATTGCCAAGATTACAGATACATTCACAAGGAATATCTACCCTGCCTTCTGCTGTTCTTTCCATGGTTATTTGTTTTATCACCAATGGAAGGGGTCTGTCTGAAGCGTGAGCTTGCCTTAGGTAAGCATTCAGTGAAACTTCATTATCTGGAGGAACTACCATTTGCAAGTCCACTTTCTCCCAGAAAGTGTTACTGTTCAGCTTCAGAAGTCAAAGATAAGCAGTTCTGACCTCTGTTCTGGCTCTAGTTGAACAGGGGTGACTACAGTTGGGAAATTTGCTTTAAGTGATGGCTGCTTTTACCAATCTAGGTCACGCTCAACTACAGCAATTGAGGCTCTTTCCTGCCAACTCACTTGCAAGAAAAACACTAAGTACCAGTGGATGGTCTGACTCCAGAGCTCTACCTTATAAGTGCAATTCTAGTCCACCCAACAAGACCTCATGAAGGCATAGTTCTGAGACAGCTACAGAAAAAATGCCTCAGCATCACATTGTTGACATTAAGGCAAAACTTCAGTCCTACAGAAAAATGGCATTTTGATTTCCTTAAACTGAGGAACACACTGTGTTACATTTCCTTAGATCAGAATGTACTCCTGATAGGTGAAGTTAGCAGAAGATTTAGCTATCACAAAAGATCAAACAGCATTAATCACATGGGATTCTCTGTAGAAAGTGTAGATCAGTGGAAAGGAACAAGAAACACAACAGAATAAATGATACCCAGGAATGAAGTTGCTAATTTCCACCTGCACTCAGTTATCCTTATTTTGAGCCTCCCTTTCCTGTGCACACTTAAATTTCTACTGAAGTTACTTGGGGGCAAATAAGATGGTCCATTCGGGCATCTGCTTAAGCAAGTGACAGAAGAAATAAAGGAAGGATTACATGGATTTGTCAATATGGAGAAAGATTACTCATTTAGACAAGTTTCAGCTGAAGCAGATGGTGTTCCTGATGTACCTGTAACAGTACCTGGCACTTTTACAGACCCTGGAGTAGCTCGCCCACCTGCCTTCAGCCTTCACTACAGTGAATATCAGTTTGGCCCAGTTGCTGTTTCTATTCCTGCCACTGCACTGACCCCAGGAGACACACTTGCCAAGGACAAGTGCATGCCCAGGCACTCAGCCTCTATTGTGTTTGCACAGAATCAGCAGGGAAAAAAGACCCTTGTGCAACTCAAACACACCCATATGCAAGGAGCTCTCCCTGGCATTTGTCACAACATTGCAAAGGGTGGCAACATCTCATCTGTAATGGGAGTTCCCTTGAAACCACCAGCATTTTCCCTCAAATACCACTACACAACAATTCCTGGTCGCCTGAGCCAAATTTAAACCAGCATCAGCAAGCATCTCACAAGCCAGGCCCAGAACCATTCAGTTCCCAACTTCCCACGTGCACAGTGTCCTCATTGAGGGATACTGGTTTCTGTTTAGGATTGTTTGCAAGGGAGACTTCAGGGTGGCACAGGGAAAGCAACATCCTTTCATGCAGCTGGCTCTCAAACATGGATACTTCTGCAAAAGATACACTTAACTTCCCAGTTCTCAGTCAAGTGGAAGGGTTCACACGCCAGTCCCCAAAGGTTCACCTCTTATTTTAAAACCAACAGGCTAAAGCCCAGGAAGTGTGTAGTCAGCTCCAAAAATACACCGAAGATGTCTGGAATGACCAAATGTGTAATTTAACTCATAGCTGGTAAAGGAACCAGTTCTGCTTGCTGTGCTCAGGAGAAGCAAAAGAGGCATTTTTTATAGGGCTCAGTTATCCCATTTTCCTGGCAATGGAAATAGCATCCCATTTCTGGTCATTCCACTTTTATTCAAAGACATTTTGGTCACAGAAGGTCTACTTGAAACAAGGGAATAATTTGCAAGCTCACCCTGAGCATACAGTCATCCTGTAATTTTGGTTCTTCATACGCTGCAGTTTCCTTCTTGGTAATAGGGAATTTTAGTCAGGATTAAGAACAAAACCTCAAAAGAAACTGTCTCTCAGATTCCTCATCCTGTTTTCAGACAAACAAGCAAGCCTCATTTTCTCTCCCACAAGTCACTGTGTGCAGTCTTCCCCCTGCCCACCTCCAGAAATGCAGATTCTTCAAAGTGGTTTCTAGGGCACTGAATAAATTGGCCTTGAGTTTAATCCTGAGGTTTCAAATGGCCAGTGACAGGTATTTTCAGGTTCACATTACCCATCCTGACTCTTCAGCTACACTCAGTTAAAACAAATGGGTCAAGTCTCTCCAAGCAGCTTAGGTTTTCCTCATGCATGAAGGCCTCCAATAACAGCCAAATGCTATAAAAACCCATGTGGGAGGTAGGCTGTTTATGAACTTACCAATGTTCATGCCAATGATTCAGGTTAATATTATATGCTATTCTTCCAATCTTAGGGCCACTAATGCACGGAGATTTACCCTGCACCCCTTGTGACTCCCATCATGTTTGAGCTGGGACTGTGTTCAGAGCTTCCTTCGTTTCAGTACACTAAGATTTGTTATTCCATTTGCCCAGTTTTGTACACAGACACCCAGACTCCCTAAGAAGGGCGTCCTCTAAGAAGGATACATTTCACCTGCACATATGGTCACCATTTGAAAGCCAGCACAGTGCCTCAAGACCTGGACATGAAATCATGAAGGTGTTATCTTACACTTGTCAGACAGCACAGACGTGTGCCTGCCAACGTGAGTCTAACTGGTTAAGCTGCTGCTGATCATGAAAGAGCAACAATTTATTCTCTCTTTTATCCAAGTATCAAACCAGTCAGGGATTCTTAAGCAAACATATGGCAGTTGTATTGATACAGGAGCAAAGTGAAGCTAGGTCTGCAGGATGAGCACACCCAGCATCACCCTTACCCTCCAACAACTGGGAGATATGCTTGCATTAAAGCCCATCCCACCAGCACATGTACCAGAGAGGGTGTGCACACGTGGTAGGAGAGGGAAAGAACAGCAGGAGACGGTTCTGCAAACATAATTCTAACAACTCTTCAAAGCAACAGGCTAGAGCTTTCCAGCACATGCTCACATTGTGGGGAGAAATAGATACAGGCTCAAGGAAGGCTTGGGAATTACTTGACATTATCACCAAGTTTAAATTTGACTATGTTGCCAATATAACTGCAGTCCAGTTTTATCTGAAATGAAGTCCCATTGCATGTGAAGATTTCAGATGAAGTCACATAGTATCAAGACAAAAAAAACCAAACTGGCCAATAAAAATAGTTAAGAGAAGCCAGCCAGTAAGAGAGAGATCCAAGAGAGTCCATCTGATCCCTTGCATCTTCCAGAACTGCTTCAGTTAATCCAGCTGAGAGCCAACATCCTTTTACCACAGAAATAATTAAAGTCTCCATCAAGAATGCTGGAAAGTCTGATGTCCCAGCCTGAGGGGCAGATAGGAAGAGACAACATACACTCCCTCTATCAAGCCACCACCTAAATCTGATTGTATTATGAAACGCCTCAGCAAGACAATTACTTCTATAGGTTTTGCTTAATCTGTAGATGTACAAGAAATTGGTTTGTGAGGAAACTCAATTCTTTTTAAACACAAAACCCAAAAGTTATGTTGCTGGTTGTAACTGAAGTATGTCTGCTAATGATTACAGCTTCCATTTTGCTGCCAAAGTATTATTAGAACTGCTTATTTGCTGTGCAGCTTGGGGGAAAAAAAAAACCCTCTTCCATCCTTTATTAATCTTGTCCTCATCTGACACAACACAAAAAGCACCATCAGTCTTTTGCTTACTTTGAAAAATGGGCCTGAAAATCACCATGAGAGCCAAAGCTTTTGTGTATAATTGCTTTCTTGATTAACTAGAGCAAAGGTCAGAAGACTTCAGTCACTATGCATTAAGTTTAGTGTTCTCAGGGCTTATTTAAAGCCATTTAAGTGACTTGCTTTCTTAAAAGAAACTTTGATATAACAAAGTCCTATAAAATGATTTTTTTTTAATTATATTTAAAAGGCAATCAAATCCCAAGGAATAGAGCCCATAAGGTACCTACAGGACTCATTGGAAGGCATCAGTACTATCCTCGTATCTTCTTGGCCTCAGGTAGTTTCTTACAGCAGTGCTGAGCTGGTGACCTATTTGGCTGATATAGGAAACCAAATCATTAGAAAGTTTATGTATTCTAATATGAAAAGCAGATTTTCCTTGGAAACATTTTCTTGGGGCAGGTTTCAGGGTCCCAAAACTGGCAGCAACTGCATAAACAGAGGAGGTAATGAGTAAAGGCTCCAAAGAGGGATGCTGTGTAAAATTTTTTCCTTTTCAGAGCCTGCAATCCTGGGCTCTGAACAGAGTATGCAGTGGAAATAGAATTTAACTATCTGCCTGACTATGAAGTCTCAGCACAGCAGGATTAGATGAGCAAGGAATGAGGAGGGAGCTTGCAGGCAGTTGGAAATTTCAGAATTAAAGTTTTCAGAGGCCTGTACAGTATGTACTATCCAGGGAGTTCCTGGCTGTATTGTACTGCAAACTTAAAGGTAGCATTGCTTGCTCTCTCTTGGCCTCCCCATGCTTACTGATGTACCCTGTTTCTCCAAGGCTAAACTGCCATTATAGACAACCGAGTCTTCAAGTCTGTGGTTTCAGTGGTCACATCCCACCCTAACTCCCAGACGAACTAACAGGGCAGTCTCAAAAGTCCTGGAACAGACTTCATGCCCACAGACACCAAACAAAGTCCAGACAGGCTTGTTCCCCCCCTTGCTTCTAGAGCAGGTCTTAAGGGCCTCTGCCCCTTAAGTATCAGGAGGTCAACACAGCTGCAGATAAGAACAGTCTTTGCAAGGGCTGACATGGACTTCCCCACACTTTGAACTACACTTGTGGTTTGGAGACTATAACAGTCTCAACATATGCTGACTGCAACTTCATGGGACCTCCTTAATCCTGCCTGTGTGAAGGCTTTGCCCCTCCAAGTGGGCCTGCTCTACTGGGCCTTGCAAGGCAGGGGATGTCCACTCTGGGCTCCCATTCCTGTTTCTTGAGAGATTAGAGAACCACAGAACTAAACAGGTAGTATTTTGTTCCACAGCAAACCAGGTGGAGGGAAGTTTAAAAGGGAACCCACTTACTTCAGTGGGATGATTAGAGGAGAGCAGATGGGAAAAACCCAGCTCTGGAGATACATATCTACTATATCTGGAGACTTTCTATTCACAGCAATAATCCTTCCCCCTACCTTGGGGAAGTTTGGGGGTAGGGGAGAGCTGTCCCACAGAGATGTGACATCAGCTAAAGAAAAAGCAAACGAATGCAAAATTCAAAGTGGCCGGACTTCACGTATCTCCATAAGAAGAAGAAACCCAACCCCCACATGACTGAACTAGCCTTGTCAGAATACCCGTTGCCCAAGATTAAGACAAACAATAGGAATGGGAGTAAAAAATTAAAATAAACAGCATGCTATAGCCCAAAGCATTTGCGAAAATATGCTCTAGAGGGATGACTTCAAACTAGAAGTTCAGTCTTGTTGTGTTGCTATCTGGAGAGAGGTTTATTTAAAATAATTTAAAAACAAACACTACAGAGAGGGAATCTGATAGGTACTATTAGAGGAGAGTGCTCTAGAGGAATATGACCCTATGACATCTTTTATGTCCCTATTACTTGTTCATCATTCTTCTCCCTCTATAAGAGAATGAAATGAGGCATCATTGCTTGGAAAATAGTCAATCGTTTCTTATTACTCAGAAAATTCCAGGATGAACCTGAGGGAGCAAGACAACTAATCAACTTTAGCAAGGCTTAAGGAATGCACTGAAGGTCACCTTAGTGTGACATTCAGCTGCTCCCAGCTCAAGTGGGACCCAAATACTACAAGCATCCAATCAACTTCTCCATCCCAACAAGCAAAACATCCCTACTAGCAGAGCTCCAGAGCAGCCTGGAGGTGTCCCAGGAAAGCTTCAGCAGAATTAGGCATTGCAAAGGGCACAGTGTGACCAGACAGCCATATGTCAAGTGTTCATGACAAGCTTGTCACCAAGAAGTCAGAGAAAGTACACACTTCAATTCAAAGCCAGGCAAGAGAAAACCAAGCAAGGACATCTATGAAATGCAGGAGGGCTTCCCAGAAGAGCTGGAAATGTCACAGCACAATTAAAAGAGACAATCTCTCCTTGTCACAGGCCTGTGAATGAGTATTCCCAACAGAAAAGCAGGAGCACGCCTCAATCCCTTTATACAGTCACAAAACTACAGGTATTTCAGAGGTGGTAACGAAGAACAACTTATTTTCCAGTGACAGGGGACAGCTACAAACACCAGAATATTACCAACCTTGCTTTGGTTCCAGCATAGAAAATTACCTTCCAAGCTCTTAAACACAGAAACAAACATCACTTGCCAATAAGTCACTAAGTGGGGGAGAGGAAAGCCACTTAGACACAAGATAGCAGCATGAATATTACATCACATTTTATAATTGAAGGTTTTTTTTAATGTAACAAACTCCCAATCTCAGCCAAGATGTTGGTGTGGTGATGCTCAAGTAATCAGCAGGTCTAGAAATGTCAGTCCCAAACAGCTTATTGTTCAAGCCTGTATACAGTGCAGCCTGGAACCACAGCTCAGAAGTAATCACTTCAGAAACGCTGTGGCACGCTTCTTTTCTGGATACAGTAAATCTGACTGAAATTCTTGAAACTCAAATGAAGGCTTCAGCCATACCAACATCCTTTGTCTACTGCAAGTTGAACAGACAGAAAGCAGCCACCACCTCCTTACTCTTCCAGTAGCACACATGAAAAAATCCAATCTGATTAGAAAAAAAGGCAAGAAAAAAGCAGTCAGAAAATAGCTTACAAAACAGAATCACCAGAGAGGTCAGGGTAGGCTGTCAAGGGCTGCTTCCAGCTTCGTACAGCTGCTAAAGTCATTAGACAGTGTCACCCCACCCTTCGGTTCCCAGGGGGAAGAGCAGGGGAAGGAGGGCTCCTCCTCATCTCCTGCTGACCCGGTTGTTTCTAGTGAGTGTAAATTTTCTCCATCTATTCAGTGTTTTGCAAACAGGCCACTGGAAGAGGGAGTGCCTGTTTGCAGTATTTGCAGGGTTGGTCAGGCACTGTATTCCCAGAAAGGAGCTGATCTCCAGTGAGAGCTTGGCTCAAGCAAGTCATGACACCAGTTTTACTTCTGCTCAAAAAGTTTGTCTCAGGCTTCCCCTGGAGCCAGCACTGAGCCTGGATTAGTCTAAATGTTCCTGTCCATCCTATCAATACTCCACTGACCCCATTTCCATTGACTACTTTAAAACAAGGCATACAGCCTCCTTCCACAGACAACAGCTTGCAGACAGATGAAGTTTAAAGTAAAACCCACCCTTTGCAATTAGACGTACCAACAGCATGCCTTGCTTATACTGTTGTAAAACAAATCAAGAGAACAACCAACCTTGATCACCTGATCCAAAACTTGATCCAAAAAGCCTGTAGACACTACTACAGTGTGACAAGTCAGTGCCATTGAGCATCCTTACCCTCACCACAGATGCCTCTGAAACTCTGCCTACACAGAGAAGCCCTTCTTCAGCCCACAAGCTGACAGTGTTTGAAAGAAAAAAGCATCTCTGCTTTGCCAGCATTGTTCCTGTTTGGAGGGAAAACTTCTGGTTTTTAGGACATTAAATAACTTTCCAGTAACTTCTAGCCAGAAATTCCTAATCACCCACCCTGCCTCCTCAGATGGCCTATGTTTGTCTGCCTCAGTACATAGACAGCAGAGAATTGTGTCAGGACAGGAACTGATTCATAAGTGGATCACATATCCTCTGCTGTAGGGCTAGTGAGAGGCTCCAAGGCAGGACACAACACATGGCAGCACTGCTTTCAGAATAGGGCATGGGGTCTACACACTCATTTTTGCAGAATGGGTTTGGTGTGGCGCTTCCTTGAACTCAGCTCTGCTTGTTAGACAGTTACAAACTTTGGTGCATACAGGAGTAGTTACACAAGCTATCCTAAGTATTTAGTGGTGGCCACTCATCTAACCCTGTCCTCTGGGATGAAGCCATCAGTGCTAGAGGAAAGGTGTTCACCTACATAAGTGTTTGTTTCTCCTCCTCAAATTCCAGACACAGATCAAGGACTGATGAAGAGAAGGAGCTGCTGTATAAGGGGATATTTACTTTTTTATATCATGACCGTGGTCTCCTACAAGGTTTAAAATTCAAACACGGCCATGCTGGAAATAAATGGAAATGCAGAGAACTGAAGTAGCTTTCCTAGAGCAAACAGAAGGGCAGGGCTGGATGTACAAACAGAAACTAATTCCTGTATCACATCTGATGGACCATGTTCTCTTGAAATGCTTTGTAAAGAAAAAAGAAGAGCTTTCCAGGGAAAGTCAGCGTGCACAATTGCACCTGAAATAAAGCATCATGTTGGCAATTACGCATACTGTGTCAGGCAACACATCCGACCGGGGGGTGCAAAGCTATCGACAGCTCATAAGCAAACACAGTAGCTGCATTTGCTATTTGGTGTGAACTCCATCCACATTAGGAGCCCAGAAAACTGCTGGCGTGTCACTTACCTGTTAGAATAAAGAGAAGCATACTGGGTTTTAGCCAGCTTTTGCAAGGTGATAATAAGTATTCTCAGAGACATTTGCTAGCAGTGCACCCAGTGCCATGCTCCCTCCACATACAAAAGGAGAATCACCAAGACAAAAACATCCTAGGAAAAAGCACAGAACAGCAGGAAGCAGATACAGAGGAACAGTGGTCTTTACAGAATTTAAACCTCCACCAACACTAAAAAGAGGGGACCAAAAAATCAAAATAATTTGAAACACAGGCATGGCAGAGTGGATTATAGGGGTGAAAGACTGATCCATGAATTGCAAAACCCCATGTTCCTCTGTTTCTACCTGGAACACCTTAAGGGTGCACCTTTAAGCCAATATGCAGTAGTTAGCCATGAAATTAATCTTGGCCTCATCTGTCATCAAGTAAAACTACTTAATCTTGTAAAGCAACATGTTCAAGTAAAGGGTGCTATGTTCCCCATGAATAGGCAGAAGCCTAACTCAAAAAGCTCTCAATCTAGGAAGAGGGAGTTAGTTTGCAATAGGGAAACCAGTGCAACTCCAGAAGTCAGTCTCAAGAGAGATCTGGCCTCCGTGTCCCTCTCCTAGATTACAGCTGCAGCCAGTGAGCAGTACAAGTGAAACCAAATGGTGTAGTAGAGCACATTGCCAGGCACATATTAGTCTCCTGACGCAGCACAGACAACCAGCAAGTCCCAAGACCCCTAAACCAGGGAATCCAGACAAGCAGAGATCTTCTTTACAGTTATACTTCAGTGCCACGTCCCACAAGCCAGCTAAGGAAAGAAGAGTGGTCTCCCTTCCCAGAGATCCCTTTGGGTCCTAATAAAGTTCCACAACCCATAATAGCTTTGTTTAACGTATTGCATGTAATACAATGTTGGAAATCAGTCTGCAGTCATGTAACTGCAAAGGAAATGCTACAGTCCTGCTCAGCCCAGCTGAGAACATCACCCCACGGTGCCCCCACAGACACTACTTCCCGGGACTGCCAGGGAAGCCCGTCCTGCCTGGGAGGAGAGCAGCAGACGAGGCAGAGGTGCTCAGGAGTTTGGTTGTACTTCACCAGCTGTCAGGTTTTCCATTGCAAACACTGCTGCCATAGTTCAGAGCTTGACCATTTCAAGCCACATCCATGCAAAACTTGGCAGAGAAGGAGCTGCTCTGTCCCAGTCCCTCCCCTTTCTACCTTACAGAAACCTGTGTTGGATTCCTGCTTTAAAGTCACAACATTTCTTTTCTGCAGCAGAAATACATTTAAGACATTTCACAAGGCTTTTTCTGTTAAAGTTCAGAAGATGTCTACGTACTTAACAGACAAGACTCAAGTCAACTATTCACACTGTTATCCTCAAACACCTCAGAAATGTCTAGGTCGTGTTGGACAAAGCAAGTTGGTTTCACAGTGCCTTTAAACACATCAGTCACTTCTAGCATTAAACAAGGCCTGAAACTACAGCGTGTTCCCAGACACCATCTGTGCAGAGTGTAAACCTTTGTTTTTCCTCCTGATGCATTTGTGACTGTTGCTACAGATCTTCCTCCTCAGCTAAACAAAATGAAAAGAGATAAATAACCACTAAACACATCAAGCACACTATGGTTTTTCTGCTCATGTAACCAGAATTAAGGTCTAAGGGGTAGCTTGAATTAAGAGATATTTGCTGCAAAAACCAAGTGCCTAAGTCCGAGAGCTGGTGCATGACTAAATAATTTGTTCCGAAGCGTAGAAATCCTACAGATTTATTTCAGTCTAGAGAGGTTTGCTTCCGTGGCAACTGCAGAGCAGTCAGGTTACAGTGACCCATGGGCTTCATAACAGAGATGAATGGTTTCAGAAATCATTCACTACATATGCCACACTGACCTTGCTTTTAAGTCATAATACTGAATACTTCAACTTCAAATGATGTCCAAGCCTAACTTTCATTGGCACAATAATGAAGACAACTTATCCAAGTCTTTTAGCGAAATAGAAAGCTAAGTATGAGACAAGGCTCTACCAAATGGGTTTGCACATTAGCCTGTGAGGCGCCTTGGATATCATCTCTTATATGGGAAAAGTAAAACAGAATAATACTATACAGTAAACACAACACACTTGAGGTTAAGTTAATGTAGCTTGATGATAACAAGATAAGACCTCAATAAATCAATCAGGTTGGTTTCCTCACCCCATTCCTAACTCTGTCCTATACACTGGCATTTGAAAACAGAGCTTAATTCCTTTCACAAGGTACACAATTTCAAGGCAAGCATCAGAGGAGATAGTAATTCTAGTTCAGGCCCTAGAATTGTTTAGAAAACATCTAGCAGGAACCATTTTCCGAAACTAGCATTGAGCTTCCTTGCCGAAAAAGCATAGAGCCATTTGACTAGTAAAGAGAAGGTGTTTCTTCCGTACAAAACCATACAACAAAGCAAAGTCATGGTTTTTGCCATGCCAGGAAACAAAAGAACTGTTTAAGTGTCCCTAGGCATTAGCAAGGAACTCTATTCAGGCAAGGTTATAAAATCAAGCAGTCATCTGTGTGTTTTCATATCTAACTTCCCCAAAGTACAGTGAAAAAACAGAACAGACATATGATATGCTATATGCACATATACACACAACGAAGTTTGAGATACTGGCCCACCAGAACATCCAATGCATGCCATCCAATTTGATGGGACTTCACAGCCACACAGCTATGAAGCTATCTAGCATACTTCCTTTCCTTTCACTAAAAGGACTGTCCCCGCTGCAGGTGACATCCACAACATGTGTCTGTCTGGATCAGTAGAAGAACAAGCTTAACTTATACAATCACAGCTACAGTTTCACAACATTTACCAAACCAACATAACCATATAGTCAGATGAATCACTACACATGTGCATAGTCCGATAATCTTATTTTCTTGAAAAGGACATCCCCATGTTCTTAGAAGTCATAACCACATCTTCCAGGTTTGCTTGCCTATACTAAACAGACACCAAAATTCAAATAATAACTCATGAGTTTTACAAGTTGACACTTAAACTTTTGCTGGTTTCACTACATGCCATTCATAGTTTCAGATATAGCTGAAGAGACAAGAAGTCACAGTGTTCAAGTCATTCTTGTGGCATCCCTAACCTAGGGGAAAAGAGTGTATGTTTGGAGTCTTGTTCTTGGAACAACTAGAACATGATTTCCCTGCCAGAACAGTTTAGACAAGCATCCAAAGCAAACGATGCTCTCTCCGTCAACAACCCATGACTTTTTTTTTAAGTATCTATGTCCTTTTTATATGTATGTCTAAAATGGAGATAAGATCATAGTAGAGAATTCAGGGCTTCAGATTTCCTTCCTTGTTTACATGGGCATTAAGAAATCTGGCTACTAAACATCAGAATATGGTCTTAAGAATTGTAATCCAAAATCAAGGATGTTTCCTTAGAAAAGTCACATTTCTGGATGCACTAATTAAATTCAAACCCTGACAATCTCCATTTACGTCTCTGCATACCATGTGATTCAACATAACATGATGTGAACTGTGCAAGGCAGAGAAGCCACATTAAAAGAACAAACAAAGGAACTGTAATTTGGAATTCAGACACTTCTTGCATTATTTAACAGCCCAATTCCCTTGGCTGCATAAGCCATTATCCAAGACAGGGATATCATGGACATGAATATAAGCTGCCACAATAACCAAGCTTGTTCTGACAGCAGTAACACCCACTATTGACAATGAGGAGCCCTCAGTCTTGGAAGGGATGATGCTTGTCTTAACTTCTTAAACCCTGTCTGCCCTAGCGGACATTTACCCCCTCCTTCAGTCATAATGGTTGTTTTAAGGGGGGCAGATGAACATTCTGGCTTCTACTAGTTTTGCAAGTGATATAGTCAGTAGCCAGGGGACAACCATTTCTGCTCACACTAGCCAGTACATTTCCACACGCTATCCTTTCAGACACCACACTAAATCATCAGCCAGCAACTGACTGCGTCACTAAGTCAAACACGCGTTAGGCTTTCATAAAGCAGAGAAGTTACCGCTCCATTAAAAGAAGAAAAACACAAAAGTTAAAGAAAGCCCTGCATGTGGAACTACCGTGACATGAACCTTCACTGGAAGTGCTCCAAAAGCCAGCAGCTCCCTGGATGAGGACACACAAGTCACGAGTGGACTGGAAACAAGTCCTGGACAACAGCTCTGGATTAATACACAAGGAGCGTTGGACGGGAGGAGGGGCAGCTACTGAAGACAGGCAGTTATTCAAACCAGCTGCTAACCCGCTCCAACCACTCACATGTACAGTCTCCTGCATTTGTTCAGCCTGACTCAAAGCTACCAGGCATCCAAGAGTTAAAGTACACAAAAGACATCTATGCAGACACTTGCCAGAAAGTGTCATTTTCCAAGTGGAAGCTAGTTGTTCCACGGATGGTAGAAGAAGGGATTTCATCTTGCTTTTACATGACAGCCTCTGCCTCCTTCCCTCAAAATTCCCCAATTAGCAATTCGGCAAGAATTTTTTGAAACTGCACAGCCATGTATTTATCTACGCACATTCTCTCCCCTCCCTCCAAGCTCTGGGCCACAAGCTAAGCTGTCAAGCCAAGTTTCATCTCAAGCAATTTTTAAACGCTCATCCTATAAATCCTCCAAAAACAGAGCTGTAATGGAAATGCTGACAGAGACTTTGATATAGTTGCCTCTTCGTCTACTATACATCAGCTTCATTAGCTGCAGATCCTTCTCTCCTTCACCTTCCTCTTCCATTAGCGTACTTTGGCTAATTAACACACAAAACCTATGAAACATTCTTACAGTAGAAGGCAACATTTGGCCCCCAGCCCAAATCAACACTGAGAAACTCCAACATCCTCAGCCAGACATAGTAACTGTACCAGATGGAGCTAATGTACAGCTACGAGTACTGATGAGGAAACCGAAAGAAGAGGAACACATGCAAAAATCGGACCACGGGAAGAGTGAAAAGTAGCAAGCTTGTCTTACCGCTTTCGTTTTTCTCTATGACATCCACGACCTCTCCAGCCTGGAGGCTGATCTCAGAGTTCTCCTGCTTCTCATAGTTGGACACCACCACATATTGCTCCAGGATCATGGGTTCAGAACTAGCATCAGCACCTGGGGAAGGGAAAAAGCAAGCCGTAAGCCAGCTTCCAGCCATGGCTCCTTGAGAGCGAACTCCGTCCATCCGATTCACGACAGGCCAACTTGTCACCAGAGCCAAGCGAATCAGCAAACAACCTTGGCTCGCGGCATATCCCCAAATGGCTGGCCATATAGAAACAGCCTCCTCTGGCCCACAACCCAGCAGCACAGAGGGACATTGGAGAGAAGAAAAACAAAAAAGGGGAGGAAAAAAAAAAAATATGAAGAGGAGCCGAAACCAGTGACTTAGTTGCAAAGTTTCATGATGGATTCTGAAAATAAACCTCTTCCCAACATGGTTTCCACAATCCTTGCTCCCATTCAGAGAGAAAAATCCTGGGCAGAAGCAGCATAAATCCACAGCTGAGCCATCCCCCCAGTAAACCCAAAGAAAAAAAAAACAGCTCTCCCCTTGGCGGCTCAGCTCCTTCTCCACTCTAAAGGCTTGAGCTGAAAGTCAAGAGGGGGCTGTAGATGCCAATCATATTCGTCTGCACTGCAGCCCTTAAATAGAAACACATGAGCGGGATTGAAAGAGAGGGAGGTGGGGTGGAGGGAGAGAGGGGAGGGCGGGGAAGAGTGTTTACTTGAAACAGAAGAAGAAAAAAGTTTAGCTCCAGATCCTCACTCAAACACGGCCACCCCCTGCCTGCCCCCCGCCAGCTCCGCAGTTCCGCATTCCCCGCAGCAGAGCGGCCCCGAGCGGGACAGGGGCACAGAGTGCTCCAGCTTCTCCCTCTCCATCGCCCTTTGGCGCCTTTTTGGAGCCTTTGGAACCAACCTCTCCAGCTGTTTGGTTTCTCTTTGTACTCAGGGCTTTTGGCTGTCAGAGCCATTTATGAATGGGAGCAGGCTATCACACACATGAGTGAGAAAAGGTGCAAAATAACTGTTCTCCTCCCTTCCCCCACACTCCTGAAAGGTTGTTTTTGTTTTTAAGTTTTTATTTCTGACTTTTCCACCCCCAAATCAAAATCATACGTTTTGGGGTGGAGCTGTGAGGCAGGCACGTCTGCCATGTCAGATGTGGGGGGAGAGAGCTCCTCGCGCTGCTGCTCGCTGTGCGAGATGCATCTCGGCTCTCTGGGCAACATAAACACTGCACACGGGGCCTGTGCACTCCCAAGCCCAGGCACAGACCAACTGTGCTCTGCCTGGGAACTGCCTTGAATAGGCATGAAAACTTTTAGGACATCAGAGTTTCTTAATTTTCCCTCATTTATACACTCTCCAGAGCATCGGAGTAGAGCAAAAGGCACCTACAACTTCTGTCCAAGAGCCAACATACCTTAATGCAAATTTCAAAGGTTTCCTGAATTACGTGTATTGGGCAGAGCAGTTTGAGCCAAAGTTATACACTTTATGTATTTATCTAAAGACACAAGAATTGTCTCTTAAGACAGAAGGAAGGGGAAGACAGAAGCAGATGTACAACTTGCTGACAGTCTCATTTCACATGACAGGGGCAGAGCCAGGAGTAGACTCCAGGTCTCCCAAATCTCTGATGACAAATTGGCTACAAGAGATGGGAAGGAAGCAGCACGGTCTGAAACTGTTCACCAGACAGCCAAGCACAGGATGCTCAGTGCTGTATTTCCAAACACAGCATGTTCACGTGCATTTGGGCTGAAGATGCAAAGTGATTCCACAGACAAATAATTAGCACCCCTGCCAAAAGAGAGGTAAAGAATGCATCAGCCATTAAAACAGCATCCTGTGAAATGAAAATCCTAGAACAAAAAGCAATTAATTCAACCATTTCCTGAAAGAAAACGCTGTCTTATGACATTGTGTCAGATCACAATGTCTCCCTTGGGCTTACATTTAAGAAATCCAAAAACTTAGACTTCCTTGCTCCCTAAGCATGCCTCTGATTCTCCTCAGGTTATGTAGGTTAATTTTCCTTAAAGAGGAGTAATGTCCTCTAGAAGTTTGTGTTTAAGAGATTTAGCTTTTCTGTCGATAGTTGAACCAAAGCCAGTAGCAGGAATAGGGGTGAACTGACAACACTGAAATTTATAACAAAAATTTTCACTGTAGCTGTTCATTCCAAATAAGTATTATGTTTCTGTTCCTGATGAATCAACTTGACTTATGCGTTCTAGTTTAAACCAGTGCTAACTGCAGTAGAGAGCAATGAGGTGTTCACACCAATTCCCCCACAGTCCCTTATCCAGTCCAGAACGGGGCAGCATTATCCTCTTCCTTCAATCCATTTATGCAAGAAACACCTACAGCCCCTACTTTGTTTTAGTCTTCCAGTGATAAATACCAGTTCCCTAACCAGAAACAAAAGCTGGCATGTCCTTATGTTTATGCATGTGCAGCAGCAGAGAATGTAGTGTGTGGAAAGGCAAAAGGAGGGACCAAACAGTGGCAAAGGGAGCAAGGGACATGCAGGAAGCTACTTGCTAAACAGACACCCCAAACGTCTTTTTTCTTCTAGTCTCCTAGATAGGTTTCATGGGAGTAAGGAAAAAACAAACAAACCAACTAAAAAACATTCAAAACACAGCATTGGCTTGGTGGCAGGGGTGGTGCTATGTGATGCACGTGTCCCTGCTGGGGACAAGAGGAGGATCAGGCTGGAGCACAGGCTGGCAAACACCCTGGTGACAGCCACCAAGGCTGAGCCAGGGACTATGTGCCAGGGGAGTGCCCTTGCCAGGAAACCCAGAGACACAGCAAATCCAATTCCACAACTCAGGCTCCAAAAAAGTGGATTTACAACAGTCCAGCCAGATAGGTTATATCTGCATTCACATATCTGTAGCTCAGCAGGACTTTCTGATGCCGTTTACTCCATCTTGCCTCAGAGAAGGTACTATCTGCAGGAGGACTTGTCACTACAGCAGCTGGTGCAACATATACAATTAAGAGACTGTTTTAACAGAAGCTTCTATAAGTGTTAGAAGGTTCCTATTAGGACAAAACAAAACCCCAAACCATAGGGTGATAAATTCCTTGGTCAAGGAAGTAACCAAGGTCAAACTTAGTAATTTAGAGCTACAGCAGATCATGCCTAGAGGATAACCCCCTTGGGAGGTGTGGGGTCCCTGTGGCTCCTGGAGTGACACTCGCACAGGATTAGGCACTGCACAGTGGGGAAGGCTTGAGTAAAAGTACAGAGGAAAGAAAGGAGGAAGAAGAGGAGGAAAGAAGACAGAGGAACAGCTCCTCCCAGTAATCAAACACCTTAAACACGTTCTGGGTAGCCTGACTTAGGCTGTTGCTATGTGCTACTCGGGGACTGTCACAGTAAGGAAAAAACTTTACCCCTTCTCAGACTTCCATCTCCCACAAGCATCTTCAGATTAATTACTCCTCAGTGACACGTAGGATGCCCACAACATAGCTGGCATGTTATGTCAAACAAGGTTTTCCCCCCAAAGGGGAATCAAAAGAACAAGACAGGCAACATCACAGAGAAGACATCAGAGCACAAATTATACCCACCACTGTGGGCACTTCTGCATCCTTACCAATTACTTCAGGTCTCATTTCTAATGCAGGATGCAGCATTGCATTGAGGAGTAACAGTGCTAAGCATGCCAGAGAAGGGGGATGCCGAGTGGCACGAGTTCCACAGCAAGCTCACACGCAACTGCAGTGTCCCCCTGATATCACAGCCCCAATTTTTTTAAAAGCCTCTTCAGTACAGGCAGGAGAAAGAGCAGAGAATAGGATACAGCTGATGTGCCAGGTAAAGCTCCCCCTTCTCTCCACCAAAAACACAGAATTAGTGTTTTGGTTTAGCTCCAACTAGCCCTCCCCAGAGCAGAGAACACGACAGATCACTGGCTGAAATAAGAGTTTGCTTGCCTCGCCATTTCTTTTGGCCTCGAGTCCGTTTCCTGGTTAAAGTCTTGAGGATACCCCTCCTCCTCTCCATAGGGCTCCACTTTACAATCCTCCTGCTCCTCACCTCAGCAATTCCCTTCCTGGGGCTGGGCAGGAATGTCATCAGAGCTTGTCCGTGCCCCTCACAGCTGGCACTATTAAGTAACACAGTTGCATCCTGCCTCCCTCACCAGGCAGCGAGGAGGGAGCATCATTCCTTCCACTGTACTCAGAGACCAGCAACTACTGTGAAAGCCTCCTAAATAGAGTGCAGAGCACTCGTTCCAAGCAACGTCCTCCTCCTCCTGTGTTGCAACAGCTAAGACCTATGATGGTTTTGCAATAGCTAAAAATTAAAACCACCAACTGGACTCCAAAAATAAATAATCTGGATATGGAAATCTGAGACTCCTGATCCTTGCCAGAGTACTGTTGTTATCAGGCTATAAACATGTCTGCTCTTTTAATCCATACAGTGCACAGGCTTTTATATTGCCCTTTTATGATTATCAATCAAGTATTTACAGATTCAGACTAAATGAATTAGTACTGGGCTGGTCAGTGGAAGCTTTGCAGAAGAAGCCAAAACCACAGAAACGGTCACTGAACACCATAAGGATGATTCACAACCAACTGGCAGGTAGTCCAGCTCTTCCAACTTGGGCACAATGGCCGAGGACACGTGCAGGGTCTGCACGCAGGGGTGTCTAGCAGAAAGTGTCCCCAGGTGTCACAGCTTTCCATACAATAAAGTCAGAGCCTTGCACTTTTCTGTGCTTAGGGAGGAGTAACTGTGGTAGCTTGGATATAGAACTGTGGTTTCTTGTTAGAGCCAACTCTTCAAGGGTAAGCCTTTATGTATCTCTGGAAAACTTCTTTTGGGGAAGGAGAAGAAAAAAAAAAAATACCCAGAATAGCAGCAAGCCTTACTTGAAACCCTTAAATCAGTCTATCCCCTCACAATAATCATATACCCAGCTCTATAGACAAGGATTTTCTTCCCAAAAAAAACTTTACCTCTTTCCTTTCTTACAAGAAAGGCATCACAATGATAAATAAACATGTTAAAACTGCATGTTTTGTTTAAGCCTTCCCTCGGTGATCTATCCCCAAGTATTTTAAGATAGAGCTTACGTCTGCCTAAAAACGGGCTAAGTGTCTGTTACACAAAAGATAAAAACCAGACTTTACCACATAAAGCACACAAGATTACACAAGAGCTCACGATCTCACAAGGGGCTCAGAAAAGGAGTTCCTAAAATAACCAGTTCCTAGAGTAAGCAGTGGGATGAGACTGATGAAACCTCCTATAAATCTCCTAGGGGACAATATGGATTCAGATCAAAACCATGTTTCTAAGCCTAGGATCCCTCTTCTATTCAGTTTGGGTTTTAGGCAGTTTTTTCTTTGTTGCTGTTTATTCAAAAATTATTTTTGTTTGTTCTTCTGTTTTTTTGTTCCTAATGTGCCCTAAACAAATAACCAGGCTTTTGACTCATGTCCTGGACACTCCTGCACTCCAGCCTGTCAGTCTTCAGTCCCCTTCCCACTTTCCAAAATACAGGCTACATTTGCACGTCAGTTACTCTTGGAGGTAAACATTCACTCACAGATTGTGGCCATAGGAAAAGGGATTAATCTCCACCCTTTTTGCTAGTCAGAAATCCCCCCAGTCCTAACGGTGTTTAGCTTCAGAGATAATAGCTCTTGGTGTAGCACTCCAGAGCCACAAAGCTTTAGCAATACAGACAGAAGTTCAGCACCCCCCCCAGTAACTAAAGGAATTCCGTACAAGTCCAGGTCTTAGCAATAAAAGAGCACTGGCAAAAATCTCTTCGCCTCATTACAGACTTACACAAGCATTACTTTTCATCTATCAGCTGGGTAATACACTATAACTTCTGTAATTCTTTCCTGAGCTTGGCCAGGTAGCTTTCACAAAGAACAAAGAAATTCTGATGCATTTTCAGAAAAGTGTTTCAGCAGCAGGAAACTCCGTCCTATTAGGCAGGGGATAGGATTGAAAGCAGAAAAGTAAAGCTTTGGATCTAAACACTTAAGTAACTCAGAAGACTCAAAGCCAGAGATGTTTGGACTAAAATCCTGTCCAAATCCTCAGGAAT
>NW_008629158.1:172632-188126 GCF_000691845.1 Merops nubicus
TAAAATAAGGTTGAGCACCATGCACAACCAGTGATGGCCAGGTCATCATGCAAATCCTCTCACTCCAGGTTAGGCAGCCATGATTAATGTACAAAAAAAATTCTCCATAAGTGAGCATCCATCCATCCATCTATCCACCCACCCACCTTCCTCTACTCCAACGCACTCGTGTGCTCTACAAGCCTCCCAATATATGGGGCAAGACCTTCCTTGCAAAGTAGCTGTAACTCCAGCCTTTGTTATCTTTCTGTCAATACGTGTAGAAATCTGGTACAGATGGTAACTCCATGAGTTGCATGGACTCCCTCCTAGGTTACCGCTGCTACAAACAGCTACAGCGAGTCCAAGCCAACAGCATGCGTTGCCACCAAGAAGGGAATATAACCAGCAGTCATAGCAGCAGAAAGTTATCCTGGTGCCTGGATTCATTCCCCAGCATAAGGCATGCATAGCATTTTCTAGCACTTCTAAGAATAAGATCTGGATAAGTCTTCAAAAGTTTGAGACAAGTGGCAGCTTTAAGGTAGACAGTGGCTTCCAGCACTGGAGTACGTGTCTGATGCATAGCTAAAACCAGCAGCAAAACACAGCCCCCATGGGGAGTGCACCAGGAATGAGCTTGGCCCATGGTAAACGGCAGGCGCTCTCTCAAGTGAGTGCTCCAGTTCAGTTCTTCCTTCTTTACAGTCCTCAGCAGCATTTCCAACAAAATCCTGACACACAGAAATTCAATGCTCACCCTCGCCAAGTGGAGCTTGTTAGTCTCGGCATTTTTTTTATTTTTGATCTGCTAGATTTTAAGACAGAGCCAAGAAAAATTAGAGGCAGGGGGGTAAAAGAAAAGTTGAGTCCTCTTTCCACTCCTTCTTGGAAAGTTGGCTCTCTGAACAGTGATTCCAACCAACTAGGTTACAGGTAGCAACAGTTAAGAATACTTAAGTATTTTGCTCACAAATCTGTTAAACTGCTCGGAGATTTTCATACAGCTGCTAGACAGGGTCTTCCACCAGGCTGAAGTCACTTATATACTCTGGCATTTGCCCTAGTCCTGCTCAGCAGTGCAACGTATTCACGTTACTCCGCACTGCACAAAGCAGGCTAGCCAAGGAATTTACCAGTAGCTGGGGTAACCCAGACTAGTGCCCCACCACAGCACGTCTCAGGATCTGGCAGTATGACACCTTTTCCCAAAGTAGGTAATAAAACCACTTGCAATCCTTGGTTAGTGTCTCCACTGCTTGGAGAAGGCTCATGCACTCAGTTGGAGTTCAGGCAGCACAAAACTGGCATCTGTTTAGTTTCCTGTGCCAGCCTAGGACACAGATACATACTAGGTGGGTGAAGATCATATGCAAATTCAAGTCTGCTCCATCAGCCTGCTGCCACAAGAGGATACAGTCTATGGTAGGTCTGGACTGAAGAGTAGCTGTGTTGGACACCAGGGATTCATCTGAATGAGAAGTAAACTGAAAGGCCATGTGAACTGGAACAGCATGAGGAGCTAAGAACTTGCCAGTTGTACTAGAAAACTTCTGAGCAGGACTACATATCAACATTCACCTTCATGAGCACCATGCAATGCAGTTGCTTGTCCTGTCATCCCACACAGATTTTTTTTCAGAGCCAAACTAACAACATGAGTTTAGCTGAAAGTAGTTAGCAGAAGCAATGAAGTTTCTATTTATTAAAGATTCCACTTCCTTGCCCTTCCAGAAGGAAGGAAGCCTTTGCATTCAGTTTGTCATTTTACACATAGCAACATGAAACACTTCCAATAGATGCAGAGAGTCAGAAAAACCCAACCTCACCCGTCTAATCCAAACCAGGTTATCTAAAGGCTTCTTGTCATTCTTCCCACGCAACATCACCTCTTATGTCTCCTCCTCAAAACATTTCTCTCCCTCTCAGTTTCATTCTGTTTCTCTGTCTGAACTCCCTGGTGACCTATGAACCACCAGGCTCCTGAGACTGAATACTTCAGATGTTTCTGCACTTTTATATACAACTGCCACCCTGAAATTAGACTACTCTGCTACAACTGGGCAGAACACCCCCAGGGATATATTCAACTTCTGTCAAAGATGGCATTTCTGAAATTACAGTGATCTTGCTTACCCAATAGCTCAGACAAGCAAGCACTCATCCATTGAGGGTGGTGGGATTTTGTTCACATACTTTGAACAGGGCATGAACTTCAATATTTACTAACTCAAGTATGGAAAGCAGCAGGAGTGTTGCCATCTTTTCTTGCCTTGAGACTTGTGTGGACTTAACCACCTGGGTGACCAGACCAGCATCCTGCACAGACACATGGTCTGTGACTCATGATCATTTTTCCTAAATCTGAAAGAAGAAAAGACTTCTTCCCTGGTATTCTGACAGGGGACAAATGTCCGCAGAAGAAACTCACTTGTTACTCAGGAGAATTTCTGACTCCTTATGCTATAAAGCTTAGATTTTGCCATGTAGCGAACGACTTCTCCCCAGAACCTGACACCTCACCTAGAAGTTGTTTCCCTGCTCCCTCCTCTTTCCTGACTTGTGACAAGGAGTTTTGATGCCCCCATGAAAATTCTGCATCTTCCCCAGCATCCCATGTTTTCTATATAAACCCCTTTCTACTTACCGTGGAAAAGAAAGAGAGCATTTCAGGAGAACACTGAGCACAGTTGTATTTTTCTCCTTTATCTTTTGGTCCTCTTTTTGTCTCCTTCATCCCACACAGGATAGTAAGAGAGGAGCTGTGCAGGTACTTATCTGTGGCCATAGTCAAACCACCACAAGATGGGAAGTTTCTTTGGGTTGTTGCTTTGAATTAGGCAAAGAAGGTACAACAGTGAACTGCTATCCACTGCTAGCAGCAACATCAAGGTGAGGCAGTAGTCAGAAAAGCAAAGCTCTTCCTTATCAGCAATCATGCACCATGAAAAACCAATACACAGACAACTCCAAAACCACACACAGTAAACTACAGAATTCTCTTTTTTAGAGGCATGCGGAACACCAAGACAAAAGAATTTACCTGGTGTGACACTCTTTTTTGGAGTCTCAGACAAACTGGACATCCAAACTTCAAATCCAAGAAGAGGGCAGCCATGAAAAGAAAAAGTTATTAGAGAAACAAGAAAATAGTCATAACAGGTAGTTCGAAAGTTAGTCAAGACAGCTTTGAAAGGAATGTTTAGCTTTTGTCAAGAGTGATATTGACATGGTGGGGACACAGTTAAAGGTCAAGTCATAAGAACTGTCCATTTTTTTGTTTGTTTGTTTTGTTTCAGAGGACTTGCAGAACTTATGAAACTGATCTGTAGTGATATGATTTTGAGGTCTGGGAATAAGATATGCTCTGATCTTATTCCCAATAGCACAGGGAATGCATACCAAGAGATAGTTTGACTTACTAAGCCTCAGACCTGCAAAAGTCTTTAGCTTTGCAGCTGTTAATGATCCCCAAAAGACCATGAGACAACTTGCAGAGACTGAGCTTAGCAAACACATACAAATTTCTAAAAGCATCTGTGTTTTGTTACCTCAGATAGCATTAAGGAAAACAACAATAGACAAATAGTACTCCACAGAAAAGAGTACAAAGCTCCAATAAAGGTACGTTCAGGATACAACTAGAAATACCATGTTTTAGCCAATGAATATGAGGCAGAAACCTG
This sequence comes from Merops nubicus, assembly GCF_000691845.1. Taxonomy (NCBI): domain Eukaryota; kingdom Metazoa; phylum Chordata; class Aves; order Coraciiformes; family Meropidae; genus Merops; species Merops nubicus. The sequence continues at coordinate 176,298 of NW_008629158.1, forward strand.
GTTAAGGAGAAAGCTAACAGAATTGCTACCAACAAGGGCAATAGGTTTCCTTCCCCCTACATAAAATGAGGTGCAAACACTTGGCTTGGGATTCTAGAAATAATCTTCAAATGTTAAGCGTAGGGATTTTTTGTTTGAATACACTGGAAGCATGTTAAGAGTTAGTAGGTTTGCCCCCATTTCAAAATAAGAACCAGAAAAGATTCCCCTTCTGTGGGATGAGGGAGATAAGACTAGCTGTTATAGTCCCACATGGCCTGCGTGAAGGGACAAGGAGAAGTGTTTACATGATAGGCTAAGAATTTCCTAAATTCTGACTAAAAGTTTCAAAATGCAACATTAAAAAAATTCATCTGCAATGGGGAACAGTTCTGGACCCATCAGTTTAACAGCAGAGAAGATCACACTTCAGAGAGGGGCAAGCTACACTGGTGGCCTTGTCTATTTGATTTGTCTTTTGACCTGCGGACTATCAAGCCAGCCAAAAATCAGTAATAGATTCCTAGTATGTACAAAACATAAGAAACAGCTTTTAAGCCTTCCCGCTGGAAACCAGAGGTCCAAGAAACACATTGTTGCATTTCCTTAGTACTACAGGAACAGTGAGGTTTTGAAATGCTTTCTTTAAATCAGGCACACAATTTTCATTGTGTTAGAGCAAAGCTGGAATTCAGATGGATTATGTGTTTTGCTTACTTCTCAGTAAGTTCTCAACAGTGTCAGTCTGTAGAAAAACCTGAAGTCTTCTAACCATCCACTTCCCAAACCCATGCACTGCACTGTCACAATACAGCATAAAATACACTGTGCTAAGTTACAATAATTTACTTTGGATTACCATTTAAGAAAAAAAGAAAAAGCCTCTTCATTGGTAGAGTACAGCAGGAAATCATCTGGCAGGATAAATTGTGCCTTAGCTTATGGAGGGAATATACAGCATGTTTCTATTACAGACTTGGGGCATGCACGGGAAAGGGTGTGAAGGAGTATTGTCAGCAACTTGTCTATTAGCTTTTGACTAGACTTCCACTGCCTTCAAGAACAGGATTATGAACTTCAGTCAGCTGTCAGATCTTTTTCCAGACAGAAGAACCTGAATATGGCAGCAATAAATAAAGCAGAAGATAGATTACATGAACAGCTATGAAGATTTCAAACAATTTGCCCTAGACGAAGCTAGCAGCAAAAGGCTGAAACATCCAACAGGTACAAATAGCGGGAATAAACTGCACTTAACAAAAGCTTAAGGCTACTCTCAATCTGCCCAAGCATACATGGAGTTTAAACATGGATCCACAGTAGCTGTATCTACAAATGCCCCATGTGAGATCTCAAAGAGCCAAACTCACCATAAAACTCAGTTTTGTTAGCTACTATAATTTTTTTTATTTCAATTTTTAAACCTATTTTTTCTCCTTGTCAAAAACCGTTTGTCTAAGCAAGAATAAAAGGGCAAACTAAGTATTAACCTGAAGAAAATCCCACAGGTCCCCCAACACGGGCTCCCGGGCCCAAAAAACAGCATAAAAGCAGCAGCACTTCTCAGCTGCCCTAGCCTGACAGCAGCTAGATGTGGATGAGGTTGCTTCTGAAGCAGAAGACAGCTAGCATATTTCAGCTGCTCCTGCACATCTGCTTAGCATTAAACTTCCTTCTTGGGGATTTTTTTTTTTTTATTCCAAGATATTTAAGCTCTAATTGCTACCAGCTTCTAAGAGTTCCCCCTACAAATAATAAAAATATCAGACATTAGCGATGGATTCCACTTCACAGAGAGCTCAAACGAAGAGCTGCGGAGGGAGCCAGGGTGCGGGGAGGAGGTCAAAGGCCCCATAAGCACGCTGTGCCCGAGCCAACAAAACACAGGCTTTGAACGGCCCCGGGTTTCCCCTTTAGGACAGTTTTACCGGAATTCTGCATGGGGCTTGGAGCTGGTTTCCAATGGGATTGGGAACAGTAAACGAACAAACCCTCGCTTCCTGCCTCTCCTCTCCCCTATCACTGCACAGCCAAGTGCCGGCTGCTCTTAGATCACTTAGAGGTGGGGGGTGAAAAAAAAAAATCTCAGTATTTGGAAGGGAAATTAAAGTTGCCTGCACAAAGCAAGCCACTCCTAAGGCAAAAGCATCCCAGTTCTGCTCCTAACACCAACCTCCACAGCCCTTGCTGCTGGCTTCAGCTGCAGCCAGAACAAACCCCTCCGACTGGAATTATTTTTTAAAAGCACAAAAGAAACACAGGTCCATAAATTACAGCTAAGCCACTGGGCCAAAGCAGTTGTGAAGAGCACAGAGGAGGCTCCCTGTTAGAGCCACGCTGCACAGAAATAGCAGCAGAGCACGCATGTCACTGTAAACAGTCACTGAACCCCATCCCATCTAAGCTGCCAGCACACAGTTGGGCAGCCCCCAGATAAGTCAGCTGGGTTCCTCAGGTGGGGAATGAAAGGAAGGAGTTGTGGGGACAAATGTTTGCCGCTCCTTCCACCACTGGCAAGAGAACAGGCGCCAGTCTGCTGGGGACCGATGTTTTACGCATGCAATACAGCCCTACTCTTCTTGTTTTAGCAGCAGACTATTTGTCTTGTGTGCAGTTAGAGCAGAGCAAGCTTCAAGGAAAACCTACAAAAGCTACAGTTAGTCAAGTGCACAAGTTCAATGCTACTGAAGTCTCAGAAATGCCCCATCCATGGTTTTCATCAGTACTCCATATCCAGCTGGGTCCCTGGTCCAGCAGGTGCAGAGACTCCTCCTTCACAGACATTGGAGCTGTAGCTACTGATGCAGGCTTATTTGTTAGCAACATTGCTTAAAATATTCAGTTCAATGTTGACTCCAGCATCTATTACTTAATACTGTTGCAAAGACCAGAAGGAATACCCTCCTAAAGATTCACAGCTCACATATCGCTGGGGCTTTCAGGGACCTTTATAACAAACTTTTAAAGCTAGCATTTGTACAGCTGTCCAGCCTGCTGAGCTACATATTACCCAATGATATTCCAGCACTAATTATGGGGAATTGGATCATACTGGTCATGAGTCTCAGCATGGTTGCAGTTCTGGCCATGCAGCCCATGCCCCAGATGATTTCTGTGCATAGCTGAGAAGTTAGCACGGGCCAAAGATAAGGCACAAGTGATCTGGATATAGCTGCCTTGCTTCAGAGGGTAAAAAGGAGTTTAACCATACAGGCATGACCTGTTCTATGAAGTTGCCTTCCACAGGAGGTAATAGTCCTAGATACATTTAATTAATAAGACTCTCTTGCTCTCAGAAAGACCCACCTTAAACATCACCTGGGAATACTGAAATCTCCCTGCAGATGTTAAGGTGCACCTTAAAATACTGAGAAGACTACTGCAGGAACAAGTGGTCATACTGAAGAGATGCTAACATCTGAAAGCCTGCTGCTTTCCAACAGTGCTAATTCTGCAGGTCATTAGTGCTCTCCATGATGAGGTACTACTGGCTCAGTTGTCCAAGGACCACAGTGGTGAGTGCAGCTGGGCATTTTGCAGATTCATTACCCAGACATACACCCTTCCTGTCTTAATTGGAAGGGTGAGAAGAAACTAAGCAGCACAGCCTTAGTGTAAACTGAAACTGACTTCCTGGAAGTCAACGATCAGTGCTCCACTCCAGAGAACTTCACTGGTGGTCCAGTAACTGGCAGGGATTCCTCAGACTGGAGCTGAGGGAAATAAATTCTACTCATCACTGTTCAGATAAAAGGCATTAAGGAAAGAATGGTGGCCTTCTCATCCCAGCAGTGGTATTTGATAAGTCAGCATGAAGTGGGCTGACCAGGGTGTTCCTTAGAAGCATATGTTTCTTAGAAGCGGCCTAGAGCCTTGTTCACTGTAATGTTTGTCACACATGGCAGAACAGAAAATAAAATGAAGCCTTTATTTTGATCTAGATTTTGGAGGTCAAGCCTGCCAAGGAGTTGGTATGAATGAAGTGCCACATTGTCTTGGGTGCTTCCCTGCCCAGAGCAGGTAAGGAACCCGAAAGGGGCAGGCTCAGTCTACTCAATTCCTTTCTCTGCTTCCTTCAGAGCTTCTTGCTGGGATTTTGCCTCCACTTCCTCACTCATTGCTTCCTTTCTGCCCCCTTCAGAGAAGCTAAGGAATGACCTCCTCCACCTGACAAGGTGAGGCTGGCTATCCATATGACCAAAAGCAGGAATCCCACAGCTCTGGAGCTTGTTTCTGCTTCCATCTGCAGAGATACTACCATGCTCAGTGTTCATGCACACCCCTGTGAGCCATCTCCAAGCTCTTCAACCCCTAGATCCTCAACCATCCCTTGTCAGCCTGTCTCCACATTTCTTTCCTCTAGCTCCTTCCCCTTCAGCTGAGGCTTGACACTTGGGTTAAATGGGCAGGCACTAAGATGCAATAGTCTAGGGGATGAAGAGAGGAAAAAAAGTGTTGCTAACTTAGCCCAGGAACAGAAGTACTTTTATCAAAAACTTGATACAGCATCTACATGTGGCTCTACGATACAGCTGTAAAGCAGCTTAGAAAAAAGAAATATGCAGATGAACCTTAATCTGAATTGGAACTACTTTCACACGTTCTCAAACAATTAACTCATTCAATCAGGCAGAGAACAATGGCCAGCCAGAGAAACGGGAGGATGGCACAGAAAGGTTGCAAGTGTTTTGATCTATTTCAAGCACTACTGGTCAAGGCACCCTGTTGAACTGTGCCATTGATGTTTCTCCCTCCAGGCTCCAGAGAGACTTAAACAAAACCAACATTTGTGCTCAGCGCCTGACCCAGGGTGGCCCTGGTCAGCCATTATGCTTCCTAGGTACCACAATGACAGATTTATTTGCTACTGTAATTGCTGGGCAAACAGCAGCCAGCCCTGTCCAGAGAGGTTTACATGAGCTTGCCTTGCTCTTATGCCTAAACACGATGCATCAGTATCCCACAAAGCAAGAGTTTTAATACAGTCCTCGAAGGAATACAGAGGTATATTAATTTTTTGCACCCACTAGAAGACTGTGTTTCTAATTAAACCTCTCATCCCTGCAGAGATTCTCCTCTCATATATACTTGAAGCACAACATCACCTCGTATCCCCATGCCCCATCCCTGTTCAAGGAGCAGTATCTTAAAGGACTACATCCTGAAAAAATATTTGTCTAGTTGATTATCAAACACTAGTCTAGCAAAAGTGCATGAGTAAGAGGATTGGCAGCAGGCATTAAATAAGGCCTTTAATTTTAGTCCTACTCACTGAGCTTAGCCCCATCATGAACAACCTGTGCAGGGCTTGTACTTGGGAAGAGGTGCTGCCTTTGTGCAGGGGGTGGGGGCAGATGTGCTGAGCCACAGTGATGAGCCCAGCAAGCACCTTCCTCCCCCCAACAGAAGTGGCCACACTCTGGGAGCTCCCCAGAGGCTCCTCACCTCCCCAGCATCACGCTGCAGACCAATCTCACACCACTTCCACTTGCCACGTAAGCAGAGCTGCTCGGCATACGCCAGACCCACACACACTGCTTGGAAAATGTTCACATCTGGCTTTCACGCGACTCGAGCATGCCTCAGAAATTCATCATCTGGATAACTCACTCCTGCAGAGGAGAAATCCACAACCAGAGAGACTTCTCCCAAGTTGGAATGGAGCCGCAGGGCGAGAAGATTGTGTGCTTGACAAACTGTACAGTGACACACTCACCAGCTGCATTTCCACAGCCTCATCTAGTTTTGTCCTTTCTAAAATCACAAACCTGAAGAAAAATTAGTCCAGCTTTTTTACTCCATTTACTCCTGCAAGAGCTGATCCTAATCCCATTTGCAGACCCAGAAGTATCCAGAATTGTTTAGGTTTTGTTCTGGCAGCCATAGCTCTTATTAACTCTTTCCACATGGCAAAGAAGGACCGTTTCCCACATGATCACTGAGGTACAGCCCCTGCACATACAGTTTTGTAGTAGTTCCCAGTTTTGCTGAGAAGTGCCTAGAATATCTGAACACTAATCCACATCTACAGCTGTGTGAACTGAGAGCATCACCCCTCTAAGAAGAAAAAAACAAAACAAAACCACCCCCACAACACCCCCACACCAGCCTCCAGCACTGCCAAGGAGGAGGGCAGAGAAGCCCCAGTCACTGTGCTTGGAAAGTCAGATATGTATGCACAACAAGATTCATACATGGCCAAAAAAAAAAAAAAGAGAAAGAGTCAAATCCCAACTGTGAAGAAGTCATGCTGCCAAGCACAGAAAACATGCTGCAGCATTGGCATGTCCAGGCAGCCTGTTTTACCTGGCAGCTGACTGAGCTGGCCAATCCATGCATCCATTGTAACTCCCGCTGAACACCTTATAAGTAGAGCTTCTAGACAAGCCACTCCATGCAGAGCAGACTGGTGAGGATTTTGCCTATCACACAGTCTGGATATAGACCAGACAGAATGTGAGAGGTATAAAGTCATGCACAAAGCTGAAGGCACTCGGGAAGCACTGTTTTAAGGGTGAGTGCACTTAATAGTCTAAGGACACTCCCTCTCCCATCCAAGTTTTCTTTTTACAAGAGAGATTCAAGTTTCAGGTGCTCAACAGCCTGAGACTAACTTATCTACAACACCCAGGTAAGAGGTCTGCTTCTCTCAGCCAGCGAGACCTCTCTGTGCTTTGTACAGATTCCTGCCATGGCTGAGAAAAACCACCCTCCACTCAAGCTCCCAAGCACATTTCTCACCTGCCTTATCTAACATGCCAAAAGCAAAATCTGATACCACAGAGTTCTCTCTGTGCAAGAGAGGAAAAACCCACACATGCAATGTTAATACCATCTGCCACTGACAGCCCAAGGAGGAAGGCAGAACAGGAGCAGATGGAGAACAGAGAACTCCTTAAAACCATAAGAACTGCCATTACATCTCCTAAGGTACCAAGTGCTTTCTCAGAACTCAGCTGAAGGCTCTCCAAGGCATTCACAAGGGTGCATGCTGTTGGGCCACGGCCGCGCTCGAGCCACACCTCATACTTGCAGTCCGTCCCTGCCCACCCAGCCTCCCTGCCCCCTCTCCCCAGCACAGGCTCTGCACGGCATTGACACTGAACTGGAAACAGCAAAGAGCACAAACACATTCCTTTCCCTAATCCTGTACCCTGTCCCCACACTTTAGTTTGAAGGTCAAGGAGCAAAATAAAAAACCCACACAACACAGAAACAACTTTTCCTTCTCTTATCCCGTCTTCCTCCCACTCCAGCATATGGGCCACCCAGGAGACAGTGATCCTATACATCTAGCAGGCCACATGTCTTGTCAGCAGAAAACTGAAGGAGTGCAGAATGAAGTTCCCTATCTGCTCTTCTCAGCAGCCTCAGGCAGAAGTCAAAGCATTTCAGTTTAAACAGTGACATTTCAGTTTAAACAGTGGTGCAAAAGGAGAAGCATCAGATCAGTTTCCTCCTTCCAGAAAACCACACGCCAGATTTGAAGTGTGGGACTGGAGTGGACAGATTCACAATTTGACTGAAGATGTGGAACTGGGTCACATACACACAGATGCTGCAAGGAGAAGAAGCCTGCCTGACATAGCTGAAGCTCTTCCTCTAATGCTGGTCTGTGCCAGCACACCTGAGCACAGAGCAATAACGTTGCTTTAGAAAAAAAAAACAGAGTAGATACTCCTTCAATTATATAAAGAATTTGTTAAAAAAGGAAAAAGATATTTATAGGCTTATTAAAAAAAAATAAATCAGGAAAGAAAATGAGCTGTTGGAAGAATCCCCACATCAGGCAAAAGCCAATAAACTGAAGTTAAGAGTTCACAAAATTCACTAGTTGAGGAAGCATAATTCTCCATCATGATAAAAGGAAGCTGCATCATCAAGGATTGGAGTGAGGATGCACACTGAGATCATTAACTACTAACTCCTTCCAGAAACAGGCCCAAGATGTACATCCCCAGTAATTATACACTAAGGTTTGTTTGGTCCTTGGTTGCTATGCTTCTACCTACTCTATCCTTTTATTACTCCTTTATCGTCCTCTTTAAAAAAAGAAAAAGAAAAAGAAAAAAAAGCTATCAAAAAACCAAAATGTTCTGCCAGAATCTGCTGTTTTTAAATTCCATGCAGTAATTAGTACAGACAGCCAAGAAGGTTAATTGTATGATGGGGGAACAGATTCTGATTTCTGATCAAGAGCAAACCTGTCAGTACATGCTTGCAAAGTAACAAAATAGCAGCCAGCAAACTACCTCATCCAGCCATCCTCATCAACAGGCTAAATGGCACCGAGGAGCCAGTTTCTGCACCAACTGCAGAAAGCAATGCAAGGAACACAGCACACACGTGTGATTCACCAAGACCCAAACAAGAGCACGTGCCTCAGTCTACAGCAACTGTGATGTATCACAGATTTCTTTCAAGTCATCAAGCCCAAGCTAAATGTTTTAAGGTGTTCCTGGGACCTTGACATGGGCTTAGACAAACTTAGATGGCCATTCATCACTTAAAAAAAACCAAAAAACAAAAACCAAAAAACCCACAAAACACACACCACCTTCTAAGCTGAAACTTTCCTTTCAGAGGGACTACAGGGAGGCAGACTTCAGAGACAAAAACCAAGAGAGCAGAAAGCCTTTGAGTTAAAAAAAACACTCTGTAGCTTTGCTGCTATCAGCTGGGCCCAGATTCATTAAGGAATAACCAACAGCCTGCTTCATTACTCATGCACTCAACACAGGTAGCCCCAAGACATCTGCTGCCCAGACAGAAGATGCGTTGTCTCATGCTGGGATCCACCATGTTTGCTTAACTAGTTTTCAACATCTTTACTAACACACTCTTAGGTTTGGCCCCTTTGAGAACCCATTTAAAAAGTTGAGGCTTCCTCTGGCTGAGAGAGGAAAATTGAGACAGATTTAACAGTCAACTGAGTAAGTTATGGCATGCCCTCATCACACCTGCAATTGCATTCACAGCTCTTCCACCACTAAAAGGGAGTCCACCACTCCAGATGACAGTCCACCAACACTGCAAGAATCTTAAGGCAAAATAAAGGCAGCAGTGTGCCTCTCTTCCAGGGTTCCTACCTTCTCCCTCCACTGCAGCCATTTCCCACAAATATCACAGAATATATGACAGGGCTGGAGGCTCTATGTTCCCTCCTTTACCCATGTGTAGCTAAATATCTGCTGCAGTTATGAAGCTGGCACAGAGCTCCACACTCAAAGTGGAACAACTCAAGTTGCACCAACAAAGCTTATTCCTTAGGGTCCTTTCTCAGTCCTGCAACAGGTAGAGACAACTCCAGCCATGCAGCCTTGCTGATCCAGCTAATGGCTCACACATTTATGACCCCGCTGAATGATTAAGCACAGAAGGGCTAGCACACACTATTCATTTTCTCCATATCACCTCAAAGGAAGCAGTTCAAACTGAAGTTAAGAAAATAAAGCTCATTTATAAGAATTAAAAAAGAGACATGGCATGGAGCTGTAAATGCAGGCTGGACATGTGCAGTGTGACAGGACCAGGAAGGGTAAGCCCTGAAGTGGCGAGCATAGCTGAGCTGTAAAGGCAGACAGCCAGAAGTTAAGCCATTTCCCTTCAGTAATTACAAAGGAAGCAAAAAAAAAACCTATCCCTGATAACTCAAACAGCAATTAAGGCATCTCTCTGAAGCTGACAGCAAGGAAGAGGGGTTTCCCTAGTAATGAAGAACTAGGCTAAAGAAACAACTCTTGTTGCCAGGTCCACCCAGAAGCCCAAGGCAGCAATCTCACAAAGCAACCAACCATGAGAGCCCTTGTTATTGTTGCAATGATCTGTTTGTTTCTGACTTGTAGGCCCCACTTCCATCATTGTTAGAACTCTCTCAACAAATTAATTTCCCTGCTAAGGGAAGAAAGCATTGCACATGTTTCTATATGAAGTTTGAGAAGTAGCTTCCAATAGACTTAAGTTTTTATTTACTTATTCAGCATGATACATCCTAACTAGTTTTAGATTACAAGAGGGAAAGGAAATGGAGATTGCCGTCTGGATGCTGCCATATTCTGCTAGTCCGATAACTGGACATGGGAACCAAACTGAAGGATAGTTCTTTCAGCTGAGGAAGCCAAGCCTCATCAGCATCCTCAGTGAGGCAATGCTGGCTTGGACCACATTCTTACCTAAATACTCTGAAGTGCTCTATTTCAGGGCTACTTAAGTAGACTCCAGCAGGCAGGAGCTGATCAGCTAGCGAAAGCAGACACTGCAGTACTGACGGAGCCATATTCCCCCTCACCTGCGGGAGCATCTGACCGTATAGCGACAAGGTGCCAGAGAAAGCTGCTGAGCAGCAGCTTTAAGCCTGCTGTGCCCTCAGCAGCAAGCAGCAGAGCAGTGGCAGTGGGGTTTTAGAAGGGAGTGGCCAGCAGTCCTTCTGCTATCGAAAGCAGAAGATCTTGGCCACCTACAAGGCAGGTGGCAGAGCTCCATTCCTTAGCTTTGAAAACAAAGGTGAATCAGCACCTCTGGGGTCTGACCCCACCAATGGGAATGAGAACTCTCTCAGTAATTGAGGAGCACTAAGACTGTGTGGAAAATCTGCAGATCCCACACCAACTCCTTACTACCACCAAAGACCAGGCTTCAGATGCTTGCTTTAGCTTCATGACTGGGGATCTAACAACTTTGGCATGAACCCAGCCAACAAGTATTCTCAGGAAGGGAAGAGGGCAAGATCACCTTACTCCAGGAGCCTGAAACTTCCTCTAGCCAGCAAGGGTGATGTGTGCAGGGGCTACATCTTTGGGGAGAAACATACTCCAACTGGTTTTACGAGCCACATTGGGACTAGCAGATGTCTCAAGGGTTAATTAGTTCACCATGCACAGATGGTAGCTGGTTGGGTTTGCAGAGTGGATTAACCTAATCTGTGGTTTGTAATGTACCATGCAAATATCTATTACTAGACTTGCAGCAATTCTGCCCTCATTTTGATTTGAGGAGAGCAAACCACACAATGGATGCTTGCATAGAAGTAATGCCTATTTTGAGTGACAAATGAGTTGCTGTTCACTTGGTTAATGCGATCAACAAATTAGAGCCTGAAAAGTAACTCCTTTCCTTTTTGCTACAGAGGGTCTTCGGAGATAGCTAGACAAGGCCATTTGTTGTGAGTGTACAGAATGTGCCCACAGTAACCACTCCTCACAGTTGTGCTGAGGTCTCTTTGGCACTGACAGATGGTCACAGGGCAACAATTCAATTTCCAGGAAATATAAAGGCAGCTTTCTGAAGTGGATCTGTAGCATGTCAGGTGAAGTCCCACAAATCCAAGGTAACAGCACATGTGGCAGTTCGGGCCACAGCAAACACTCAGGCCTGTGCAGAGCCTCAGTTACTTCAGGGAAGCTCCAGGTCTCTGAACTGACTGCAGGATGAAGTACTTGTAATTAGATCACATCCAGGTAAGGAGCCACATGTTTATATACCACTTTGCACAAGAAGCAGCCCAGCTCAGGGCTGACATGCAGAAATGCCCCAGATTGGCGTTGTCCTCCCTTCTGTTTAGGTAAGAGCATGCCACCCCATTGCATTTAGTTCAGAAAGTCTCAGAAGTTTACCATCACTATCAGCTGCAGCAATAAAAGTTTCCATAACTCCTATTAAACTCTGAACTTAGCCAGTTTCTTCTGTGTTCTAAGGGGCAAGCACAGGACTCAGCAGACATGCACCCTGGCAAAGAAGGGTTCAGGGTAGAGGTGACATTAGCTGTCAGATACATTCTCCAAATGTTTCTGTGATTGGCCATGGCTGTGTCATGCCTGCACATGTCTGAGCTGCAGCAGCTGTGGGATTCCT